>NW_016161205.1:2595-30372 GCF_001687245.7 Rhagoletis zephyria
ATCAATTTTGAGTGAATAATCTCCAGTAGTTACTAAAATTTTGCAGTTTTCGTATTTCTGAAAATTACCGTTATATGGGAAGTAGGCGTGGTTATTGAGCGATTTTAAAAATTTTCGGCCATTTGGTATGTTATGCGAAGGCCAACAACTGTGCCAAGTTTGGAAGAAATTGGTGCAGCGGTTACCAAGATATACACATGTAACCATAAGTGGGCGTGGCTACGCCCATTTTCCAAAAATTTATAATATTCTTATTTTTCGTCTAAAAATTATTGTAAATATCAATTTTGAGTGAATTATCTTCAGTAGTTACTAAAATATCGCAGTTTTCGTATTTCTGGAAATTACCGTTATATGGGAAGTGGGCGTGGTTATAGTCCGATTTCGCCCATTTTCAATACCAACCTACCTTGGATTAAGGGAAACCTACATACCAAATTTCGTTGAGATATCTCAATTTTTGCTCGAGTTATCGTGTACACGGACAGACGGACAGACGGACAGACGGACGGACAGACAGACATGGCTTAATCGATTTCTTTTTTCATCCTGATCATTTATGTATACATTTGTCTATATCTATCTCGATTCGTTTTGGCTGTTACAAACAAGCGTTATGTGTGTGCCGTCTGTCAAGGCACAATTTTGATTAAATCAATTGCGCCGTTAATGCGAATCAACATTGCCGTCTGTTTATGGTTTTAGCCGCATATTAGGAACATCCTTATACATATTGAGATACAAATTTGAGTAAATCGTATTCATCGTCCGATGAGACTATTAAGAACTTGTTTTTACTTTTAGTTCATAATTAAAAGCTTTTGAAATTTGGTATTTAAGCATGATTTCGTATCCAAAAAATTTCTTAGTATTCTGATTAAAAAGTTCGAAATTTTAAAGAAAGTTGGTTAATATTTTGGCACTTACCTATACTTTTGCTAAGTGTTTGGCGCCTTGATGTTGTTACACAAATGGAGGGACCTAGAATTTTACGTCTTCCCGAAAGTAAAATCGATTTTATCAGAAGCTTTTTCATGCCATAAATGCACGCGAAGAATTGCCATTGCCTACCTAGGGGCGACCGCTATTAGAAAAAAACGTTTCTGAATTAGTTGTTGTTCGGACCAGATATCGAATCCGGATCCTACGGAGTGGTAATAAGCGCCTCTAATCACTCAGCCTTAGAACACCTAAGAAAAAAAACAAATTTTATCCGTGAAATTGGTCTTATTTGTTTTCAAGATACCGAGCCCTAACCGCCCAAAAGTTGTAAGCGAAATTTTTTTCAACGTTTTATTTTGATGTAGAAATGCATGTAGGTGTTTTAGGAGCATTTCTGTATCAAAATGAAAATTTTGAAAAAATTTCGCTTACGTGTTTTTGGCGGTTAGGGCTCGATATTCTTCAGCATGATTTTTACACCTTTGCTTACGCTCAAACCAATTGGTTAAGTATTTTTCCCGCAGTGAAGTCGGTACCTCAAAAACATGATTTTTAAGCGCCAAACCAGGACTGTACGGTGGATGACCAATTTTCGATATTTTGGGTGCTTAAAAAAAAATTTTTGAAGAAAACGCATATGTCATTTTTCGTTATTTTCGTCCATTCGTTCAAAACTGTTGCCAAACAAATAGTTGTATACCACTTCTACTTCCACTTACGTTCCTCTACCTCAACTATAGCCACATTACCCGTTTTTGCGAAGAAACAAGCGACCGTGTTTTTTAAATGCTTCTGGCGGTAGTTGGTTGGTTTTTTCTTATTTGAAGGATGCGTTCAGCTGATTGGAATTTTTTTCTGCATCATACGCATATTTTCAAGTCACCTCACCCAGTACGATGTGATTTAACTGTCTGCATGGTAGGAACATGAATGCTTACATAGAACCGCCCGTATCTAACTATATATCATATGGTAGATTCTACAGGAAAGTAAACCAGTCCGATTTTTTCTTTCCATTCTAAATATTATACATATTGGTGATTTTTGGTATTCACTATATCTGCCAGCTGTTGCGAAAAAGTTGTTTAGAACTCCTATTAAGTCGTAATGAAATGTACCGCAAATGTTAAGTGTAACGTAGCCAGTGAAAAACTAAAAAAGTCGTTTTTCGGATACTTAAGTATCCTTTCCAAAAGGATATTTAACATGTTTTCTTAGTATTGTCGACATCCTACGTATGCCATATGGAAAAAAAGAAATCGTAGCTGACTTCGTTGCACAACTACCTAATAAATGAGTGTAACGTGGCCAGTGTTTTTCTTTTTATTTAGATTTTTTATTGACTTGACAACTATTCTCATTTCATTTTAACAATAAATAATAAGACATATTCAAGAAAGTATTTGCGTGAACAATTGTGAATTGAGTATTATCCCCGCAAACATATTCTGAGGGTTCAGAATATATGAGTCCGAAAGGTGTCCTAGGTAGGTAAGAAATATGAGTTTCAAAAACAAAAAATTTTTTACTCTTATATGAATCTTTTAGGATTCATATATGAGCCAAGTTATGAGCCAGCACCTTGTGCCAATATAAAAACAATAAAGATTTGAAATTTATATCTAAACTTGTTTATACAGAAATTGAAAATAATTAGAAAACAAAAAATGAACAAAATTTAGCTTCAGCTGCTGCTATTGAATGCATGTTGGAATGTGTATATGCATGTAAGTATGTATGTATGTTATTTGCAAGGACTTTTTGCGGAATGCCTTTGCAAATATAGTGAGTTGAATAAGACTCAAAGAGCAACCTAAAATAAGAGTCCGAATGTAGCAATTTATGAGGCCGATAAGGGTCTCAAAAAGAGTCATATATGAGGCCAAAACTTGTTTTAAAAGAGTCCAAAATGAGCCGTATATGAGGCCAATAAGAGTCCAATATGACTCATATTGAGGCTCATTTGATGTATGAATTTAAGCTCATATAAGTCGACATTCGTAGGAAGGGAAACACACTCATATCGGACTCTTAAATGAGCTCATTATGAGCGTAATTGCTCCGAAATAGGACTCCTTAAAGACTCATTTATGACTCCAAATGTTTGCTGGGATACTACTGAGTTTTGATAACTATTCTATTTAAATAAAGCGAAGCTAACATTTGTACAATATTCTCTGAAATCTTTATCTCTAAAGATTTGGATTATATATGTAATTGCCTAGAATTCAATGAATTTTTTTGCAACATGTAAAACTGATAAGTTATCTCTCTTCACGTGATTGTATTCCTATCACTACAATTTTATAGAATCTGATACAAGCTTATATTAGACTGTGAAGAGTTTATGAATCTATTTATTTTGTTAAAAATTGTTTATGCGGGAACTCTTCTATAGAACTGCGATAAATTCATTAAGATTTTTGTATCTAAGATTAACGAAGTTGTAGAAACAACCGTATCAGTTTTTAAATTGACTTGGATGTATCTAAGATTAACGAAGTTGTAGAAACAACCGTATCAGTTTTTAAATTGACTTGGATGGTTAAAAAAAAAAAATAATGATTCAGAAAGGATTAAAAAGAAAACACAAAACACTTTAGAAGTTTTATGACTATTCTAAGTTATTAAACCTAAGTGGTTTTTGCTGTAAAGTTAAGTAATTTTTATTTGCGACGATAAAACGAAGATTTTACGGTCAAGAATTTTACTGTAGGATAATTTTTGACCTAGTTAGAAATTTTAAGGATAATCGAGTTATTAAGATTCCTTATTTTAGCTCACACATTTGTTTATGATGACAGAATAGGAACGCGAAGAAAAAAACTTTAGCAAAGCCTTTTGGTTAAATCTCGCGAACCGTACGTGTAACGTAGCCAGTGTTTTGGGTAACGCTACCATTGTTAAATTTTATCAGCAAAAGTTGTCAAAAACCTTTAACAATTGAGTATACAGTTGTCCTCCTGCATTCATTGTAGATAACATACTGAAAAACTAGCAATATTCGTTCACCCTTTCGCAGAAAGTTCAAGCTTTCTGATATGAGCAATCATTGAACTTCCAAATAGTGTAACGTAGCCAGTGCACATTCGAATGCCTATAACTTTAAAACCAAAGGAATTATTAAAACCTTTCTTTTACAGAAACATAGATAGATAGACCATGCCTAATCATATCATCTAAAAACCGAGGTGGTTTTCTGTTATTTAATGGACAATTGATTAATAATGTAGAAAAAATGCGTACGAATGTAACGTTGCCAGTCAAATAATCGACCATATGCCGATCTTCTATTATCGTCATGCGCACAGCCTCGATATTTTCTAACTAATACTGGACGATCTACTTCAATGTTCATCAGCGAGCGAAGTACGACCACGCTCAAATGCGTTATACCAATTGTAAAGACCGCCATTGACCATCACCGAAAATTCGAAACAAGTTAATGGAAACACTGTTGTTGTGATACTCCACGTCGAAAGTTTTAAACAATCATAAGGACGAAAACCTTTTTTTATACCCGAGCGCACTTTGCACAAGGGTATAAGGGGTCTAACTCACATATAACGGTAGTTTGCGAAACCTGCGATATTTTAATAATTACTAAAGCTTATTCACTCAAAATGTATCTCCTAAGGGAAACCGCTGCGCCACTTTTCACAAACTTGGCACAGTTGTGGATCTTGCTAAAGCATACCAAACATCTGAAAATTTTCAATTTCAGACAATAACCACGCCCATATCCCTTTAACGGTAATTAAGATAAATATGAAATCTTAGATAAATCATTAACTATTGAAGCTAATTTACTAAAAATTTATGTTTGGCAAGAATTCCGATTATAACAATTTTTTGGAAAATGGGAGTGGTACCGGCTACTATTACCTCTTATGTGTTTCTCGGTATAATTATTGTACTTCACACATCAAAGCAAGACGTTGAAAATGTTTAAAATCGGACTAAAATGACGCCCACTTTTCATATAATGGCAAATTCCGGAAATACAGAAATTTAGATATTTCGAAAATTGAGGACGCTTATTTACTCAAAGTTATTGCTACAATTCAGTTAAAAGGAAATAAGACTATTATGGAATTTCGGAAAATGGGCATGGCACCGCTAATTTGTGCTTATACCGGCAACCGTTTGTATTTTATTGTTGTAAATTTACAAATGCACCGAATATGCAAATGCAAGAGCATGTGCACAAGATCCTGGACAGCCCTTATGTTTAATACGCGCGCCGGGTTTTTAATGTTCGGCTTCAGGGCCGTAGCCAGGATTTCGTGAAATATTTCGTAAAAAATTGAAACAATTATTCAACGTTCATAAGCACTGTTGCCAACTTAGTGCTTTTCTTCATTCAGAACGCGAAAAGTTTTGCATTTGGTGCTTGGTGCGTTTTTTGGTGCTTTTTTTTTAGTTTGAAGACACCAAAACCGTAAATCTGAAAAAATGGAAGCTAAATTTAGAGCAATTGGAAGTTTCGTAAGGACCTTTACAAAAATGGAAACAAAATCATGGCACAATGACAATCATGAGCAAAAGAGCATATGTTTGTCAACAAAATATGTGGCAGCACTTTCAATAATGCCAGAATTACATACGGTAATTTGCCATTTTCTGCAAAAACTTCCATGTTACTAGGACCTTTAGACCTTTAGTTTGGACTGAATTTGTTATATTTGTACGAATATTAAAAACAGCACCAGCATCTCCTAACAGTACAATGAATAACGAACCCTTTTAAAAAGGAATAATCGAGTAGGCAGCTTTTTTACACAAACGCTGGGCACAGCTGCAAATTAGAAAATAAGAACAAAAATGTTTACGTCGCGTCGTTTGGACGAAAATATTTGAATTTATAGAAAATAGAATAAACTCGACCGCCGAGCAAGAAACATAAATTTGTATTAATTCGAATCGGCATACCTACAATAAAATCTTCTATACATACAAAGTCCATTAAATCCTCCAATAAAGAATTTGGCGCTTTTTTCGAGAAAAAACGTGATTTTTCTTGAGGATTACAGGCTAACCTAATATTCGCGGCTTGCGTTTTGGTACGCATGCTGTCGAATTTGTTTTTTGCGTCACCCGAAATTGACTTGCATGCGTTTGCATTTGATTTCATTGAGCGAAACGTCAAATCAAAATGTCACGCAGAACAAAAATTGGAAATTGAGTTAGCTTCATACGCACGCCGTTCAATTTCGGTTGATCTCATACAAGTTGCATGTGCATGAGAAATTTTTGACAATAAATTGGCGGCGTGCGCGAATATTAGGTTANAAATCTTAAAAAAATGGAAGCAAAATTTATAGCAATCATAAGCGTGGTAAGCAACTTCACAAAAATTTAAATAAAAATCATGGCACAATCATAAGCGACAACAAAATATGTGGCAGCACCTTCAATCAAGCCAGAAGTAATCGACCGTCGTGCAAGAAACATTGATTTTTAGTAATTTGAATCGGCATCCTTACAATATAATTATGTATGCATATAAAGTCCATAAAATACACCAATAAATATTTGGTGCTTTTTCAAATTCAAAACTTGGCAATACTGCCTTTTGTTCGATGCTTCCTCTTTTTCTTGTCGAGTTCGTCTTGCTCTCTCATTCTGGTATTTATTGACATCACGGCCAGTTACTCTCAGCTCGATTGGCGCAATCTTGTATTCTATCATTCTTGGGTTAGTGCTGTTTGAAATTGTCTTGTTGAAGTGTTTATCTGTGTGTGTGAATCTGTTTACTTTACAAATGTCAAAGCGGAACTGACAATTGCCGCCATTGGCAAAAATTAAACTACCTTCTAATTTCGGCTTCTGGCGTTGGCGTTGGTTTGACAGAACGCACGTTAAATGTATACTTGCTACAATGAACGCTTGGCAGCGAAATTAAAACACTAACGACAGATAAATTAATATTTCATATCAATAATTGCATTAAAAACGATATTTCTTGCCCGCACTTGATTAAAAAGGAAAAATATTTCACATAATTTTATTTATTTATTTGCAACAGCTGACGAGCGACGCACGCGAAAAGTTACGAGTTGGCCATCTTTTTGCTTTGTGTTGGCGTGAGCGTTGTCGAATTTTGGCTATGTGGACGGCTGCATTTGAATTCATGTATTCATAGTCAGCTGTTGAAGCGATGCCAACACCAACGCAACGCCAAAGTTCTATGTGGACGGGCCTTTAGTCCTGGCTTTTTCGCCAACTTGTAGTTGTAGCTGCAGAAGTAATAATGCTGCTGCAGTAGCAAAGGCTTTGTTTGCAGTAACAATTATAATTTATATATACATTGCAACTTAAATAACGCTGTAAAAAGAGTGCTTCATTGACTTGGGCCCAATTTCAGATGAAAATTTAAATGGCACTTCAGTTTAATTTTGGATTGTAATTGAAATACCACTTCACATTAATTGGGTTTTGGAAAAAGTGGCAACACTGTTGCTTGTTATTTGCAATTGTTATTGCATTTGTTTGTTTATATTTTGTGTTCAAGAGCTGATTGTTGTTTGGCACAAATACAGGTTTGCATATCTCATATTTAAATAGCCAATATTGGCTATTTAAGTGCAGTTCAAATATGTAAATAAGTATATGATGTGAAAACGAATTTTTGAAGTTAATCACAGCAATTTATACTTAAATTTATCTGGAATTGGGTTTTGCTCCGCCATTTACATATATCGTCGTTTAAAGTACAAAACCGCGTATCGTCATTCTGCAAAACCGCAAAACTGACATTGGCTGTCAAAAATTGGATTTACTCACACAAACTCTTGGCTTAATCCTTATCTATTCGTCCTGAAATATACCAGCCAGAAATGCGATTGCTTTATAAAAAAGATAACCATTTTGAAATATGAATGTTTTTACTCTCTAGAAAATAATTTATGCAATCTCACATACGCGGTTTTGCATTTTGTTGATACGCGGTTTTGTACTCTAAACGACGATATGCATACATACCATGCAAGAAATATATCTAATTATAAGTTAACTTGAAGTTGATTAGGAAGGAACTAAAGGCCACTATGAATTAAAAATTTTCTTGGACGAAAGTTTACTATATTTGTATGGCGATGGCCACGAAATAGTCAAGGGTTTTAACTCTGCTTTAGGTAACAACTAACTTGTAACGATCTACTTTTGGTCATAAATATCAATAAGAAAAACCATATTTTTTATTTTTTACTGGTTTATTTGTTTACTTTATTTAACATTACATACTTGTTTACATATTCTGCTGTAGGTGATCCCATATTCAAATTCCGTCAGACATTAACCCCAAAATGATAATATAAAATTTCGATCTTAATTTCATTTGTTCTAAATTCAAAAAAGTATTTGTGAAATGCAGAAAAAAGTGTATTCAAAGTAATATTTGTATGAGGATATTTAAATAGAAACTTGTTTAAAGAAAACAAACTCCCGATTACGTCTGCACGACTCCGGCATTAATTTTCTACTAGTTTCAAATTAGCTTTTTGTAGTTAACTACAAGTTATATATTTCATCGAAATCTCGCAAAAAAGCTAACTACAAGTGGGTTATTTTGTTTCAATTGATAATTTTTTTCTGCAGGGTATGTACCTGCATAAACACTTACACATATAAGTGCATTCATACACAATTGCTTTTATATTTGTGAGTACAAGTTCAAGTACGTTAATATTTACCTACTTTTACTATTCCACTCAGCAATTACATTTGCGTAAACCTAGTAAGCAGTCGAGTTATCTAAAGGCAGGAACGCGACTAGTCCATTTAATAATAGTAAGAGTACTTAACTGCCATGCCATCTGTAACATCTATGTGCACACAATAAAAATCTGAAAGGAATATAATTAATGGGTTTTAGTATAAAATTTAAGTTATTGTTTTTTTTTGTTATTAATGGCCTTATAAGAATTAAATGCAGCAATTTTATTGGGCTCTTTCTAGAACGAACTCAAGATTAATAAAACTGTTGAATACAAAAAAATTTGGTTGAAACCGTCTACTAAAAAACTTATCTTACCAGCATGTTTTTACAAATTTAAATTTACAATAAATGTTTCAGACTAAACATAATGGCTATTTTACGCTATTGAGCTATTTCGCCTACTTTTAAATTTTACTAAACTATTGTCCGTTAACGTTTTAATTTGAAAACACCGAAAGACGGACGGTGCCAGACGGACACAGAGCCTTTTTTTACTTTTTTATGCTTACTAAGTATCGTACCCGAAGAGCTTAAACCTGAGCTCTTCAATAGATCTCGAGCTGAGCTTATATGTACATAAGTAAAAGCAAGCAAAGTTGTATATACTTACAACTGAAAATCGCCATATTCTATACATGTATACATATTAGAGGTTTACGCCGACAGGCTTTTTTATAATTATTTATAAGCTTTTATTTAACTTGGTCATCCCGCGCAAATCGTGGAAATTTCCAATCGATTTTAAATTAACTTCCCGACAAGTTAGAGACTTGAAATTTTCAGCATAGTTCCAATCACGATGACAATGCAATTTAAAATATAAATGAATTCCCTATATGGTCCAGGGGTCTTGATTCAAAGTCGGTAAAAAATTAGTAAAATTTATGGCTAACAGAGCGTAATTTGCCAAAGAACGTAAAACCAGAGCAAAGCCATTTATGGCAAATTCTAGATATCAACCTAGTCTAGATATGAACCTCGTTGTAGGCACCATATTAAGGAGATACAATTAGAAGACTCGAGAAGTTTCCCCGCCAGAAGAACTTTAATATTGCGCCTAAATATATGCCATGCTACAGCGGAAGTGGACGACACGCCATTTCTTTAAATGAAATTAACTGCTGCTATGTGTATGTATGTACATATGTATGTTTATACAAAACGTAAGCAAACAACATTTTGCTTGCATAGTCTTCTTTTCTCTTTCATTGCAAGTTGAATTATTTTAATATCTATTGTAAAATTTTGTACATAAAATAAAATAAAACTATTTAATATACAACGCTTTTATAAATGGACTAAAAATTAGAAAATAAAGTAATGTAAAAAAAAATATTTTTTTAAAAATAAGCTTTTATTTAACATGTTTAATCAAAGGAATAAAATAAAGTAGTGAAACAAAAGATTTTTTAGCAAGAAAATTTTGTCAAAACTGCACTAAAATTAATAAAATAAAATAAGTTAAGGTCTCGTTAAAGTTACTAAAAGCCATTTAGTGAAACGAGTTATTCAAACTCTAATGAAAATTACTAACAATTTGTACTAATTTACTTCGTTTTTAAAAAAGCTTGTCGGCGAATTCAGCGTACATGCATAATTGGTTAGGTATGTATGTATTTATATGTATGTATGCAGATATTTAAATGCCGGTTTGCTATTCGCGCGACAAGCTTTTTTAAAAACGAAGTAAATTAGTACAAATTGTTAGTAATTTTCATTAGAGTTTGAATAACTCCTTTCACTAAATGGCTTTTAGTAACTTTAACGAGACCTTAACTTATTTTATTTTATTCATTTTAGTGCAGTTTTGACAACATTTTCTTGCTAAAAAATCTTTTGTTTCACTACTTTATTTTATTCCTTTGATTAAACATGTTAAATAAAAGGTTATTTTTAAAAAAATATTTTTTTTACATTATTTATAAAATTGAGTTTGGAATAACAGTTCCTTCTTGGCACAGATTTTTTGTTTCGATGCATCAGAGCGAAAAACACAGTGATGGCAAATTTAGTCAGAAGAAGAAAGTTGAAGAGTTGATTTTTTGGAAATAAAGGTTAAATTCGATTTTTTCTGGAAAAATTCGATTTTATCCGGATTTTAGCAACACAAAGTTTGATTTCAAAAATTCGCCAGTTTGGAGCTAATATTCGATTAAAATTCCAATATCGAAGCTTCGAATATCGAATTTACCCAACCCTATTTGCGACTCGGATGATGAAGGGCTTACATTAGCATTATCAGGCAAGGTAACTTGCTGCCTTTTCTATTACGATTGTTTTGTTTTTTTGCGACTCGGACGAAAGAGAGTTTACATCAGCATTATCAGGCAAGGTAGCTTGCTGCTTCCCTGTGGGGAAAATCTCTAGTTCTGAACTGGTGCGCTTCTAGTACATTTAGACCCAGTACTGGTTCGCGATAAATCTCTTTTGCATGCAAACAACTGGCGAATTTAACATGGCGATGTCCTAGGAAGTGTCAATTGCCCCCCGCTGCATCCCTTTTTCGATAGTTCCGAACTAGTCCTAAATTCTATAGTTCCGAACCATTACTAAATTCGTCACTTTAGATATAGATTTCTAGTGAAAAAAACTGAAAAAATTGTTTCTTAAAAGTAGTGTAGTAAGTAGTAAGTGTTACCATTGCTTTGTTTTTTGCGACTCGGATGAGGGAGAGTTTATATTAGCTTTTTAAGCGACTTATGTATTTCCCGCATAAACAAAGAACAGCGAACACACACACGCACTTGTATTGCACTCCCGCCCAAAACCAAGTTCAGCGAATAAACACATGCACTTGTGTTTAAAAATAATGCGCTTGCTCTTCATTGGGTATGCATTTTTTATGCACTTCTCAACTGCCGCAAAACAAAACCTACTAAAGTAGTTAATTGCTGGCACCCCAAATCATGCTCAACAATCCCGCTTGATGCATCACCCCTCCTCCGCAGTGTTGGCATTTTAGCCATTTTCCGATTTAGCCGGTTGCGATAGCAAACAGCCGGAGAAATTTCGATTTAGCCGGCAGCCGATTTTGCTCTTTGCCTTGTTTTCTTAAATTTTTGACTAAGCGACCCAAAATCTGTTAGAAATGGCTACTAGCCTTTTCGTGGAGAAAATTTTCATGTCAGGCAGGGTTGTATGAAATTGGGCCGATTTAGCTTATTTTTATTTTAAACGAAGAAAGGATTTCCTTCATAAAATGTTTGTTATAAATGTCTTAATTTTAAGTGTGAAGTTTTATTCGCAAACTTAGAAAATAAGAAATTGTTTCACTGTTAAGACACTGAAGATACGCTTGTGTTTGGATATAGTGCCATGTTACAGCACATTTTTGTCGCTATCTCAGTGGGATAGAGTGGGAAAGGAACGCATAAAATTACTAACTAACCGCCTTTAATAATAAGAAGGAAAAGAGAAATCGATTAGGCGGTGACTGTCTGTCCGTCTGTGTACACGATAACTCGAGTAAAAATTGAGATATCTTAACGAAACTTGGTACTTGTACTTCTTTCGGGCGTAGAACGGATGGTATAGAAAATGGGCAAAATCGGACAATAACCACGCCTACCTCCCATATAACGATAGTTTTCAGAAATACGAAAACTGCGATATTTTAGTAACTACTGAAGTTTATTCACTCAAAATTGATATTTACAATCATCTTTAGACAAAAAATAGGAATATTATAAATAAAAAATAAAAAAAATTGGGCGTAGCCACGCCCACTTATGATTATATGTGTATATCTTGGTAACCGCTCCACCAATTTTTCCCAACCTTGGCTCGGTTGTTGGTCTTGGTACGTACCAAATGGCTGAAAATTTTTAAAATCGTTAATTTAGAGAAATATGAAATCGTCGATAAATCAGTAAATACTAAAGCTAATTTATTCAAAATTTACACTTGCAATAATTCTTTACCAAGCAATAAGTTTATCATAAAATTTTGGAAAGTGGGCGTGACTCCCTATATGTACATATGTATCTCGGTAACCGTTCTACCAATTTGTACCAAACTCGGTATGGTTATTGTGTTTGCCACATAAAAGTAACGTTGAAAATTGTTGAAATTGGACTAAAATTACAGTCACTTTTTAGATAATGGTAAATTTCAGAAATTTCTATATTTGGAAATTTATGGACGCTAATTTACTCAAAATTTATACTAACAGCAATCCCTTGAAAATAATAACATTATTTGGAATTTTGAAAAAATGGGCGTGATACCGCCCACATATGAATATATATGTAAGTTTATCTCATATTCTATCGAAGATGTTTAAAATATGGTAAAACCATCCCTGCTTACCATGTAGCGGTAGTTTTCGGAAAGGTGAGAAACATATATTTATTTAATACTTGCGCCGGGTATTTAATGTTCGGCTCCGCCCGAACTTAGACTTTCTTACTTGTTGTTTTTATTTTTACCTTTATCTTTATCCCTTTCTTTATCTATGCACGGACTCACCTTTACTTTCATTCGTGTGTTGGTCTTTTTCTAAGTGTTATTCTTTAACCTTTTATTAGCAAGTTTTTGTTAAATTAATACCATGTGCATACACACAAGAAGCACTTCTTTCAGCCCCAACCATTTCCGTTGCATCCTTTCCGTGTGCAATTTCCGATGAATTTGCTAATTTACTTCCAACCAACCAACCGCCGCTAAAGAAGTTTCACTTCAAAAATAATGGGGCTTGATACCTCCCACCTTTCTACCTTGAAAGAGCAAAGACCAAAGAATTCAATGACATGCCTCCCTTTCTCCTCCGACTAAAGGCCTCCTCAGGAAAGCCTCTTGGAAATAACAAAACCTCCAAAAATCGGAATTCCAAACTTTGTGGAAATTTTTATAAAAATTGTGTACTCCTTTATTACTCCTTTAAAAAAATTTGAGTACGTACGCAGTTTTGCAGTAAATCTTTTCTACAAGGGGGAAATATAGATTTAGCGAACACAAAAAAAAATTAAAAGGCGTCCGTATTGCAAAAAAATCTACATATATACGTAAGCTGCATTGTATCATACACTTTTTAAAATATTGGTTAATTTCGAAGTAAAACATAAAATTTTTTCTCATTTGTGATAAAAAAAAATTTAAATAATTTAAGCATTTCCTTAAGTAGGGTTAATGCTGAATTTCCACTAAGGATTAAATTACAAAAATTTTAATGGCAATGTTTGGCATTACGTTCATAAAAATAGCCATTAGTGCGATTGATGAAACATCGCAAAGTGGCATTTTTGGTGAAATGGCAACTTTGCGAAGAAAATTGTATGAACGACCTATCGCAACTCCGGATTGTAAATGTAAATTTTTTTCAAAATGCTGCACATATGTAAGAGAAAAATAAACGTTTGACCATTAAATACATTGGCATATATTTTTTGTCATTTTGTTTTTTTTTTTCAAAGTATTTACGAATTTATAGCTATTTACATACATACTTGATAGCATTTGAATAAATCTGGATATTGAAACCGTTATGAAATATGTTAGCCCAGTCAAGTTAGCTCAATAAATAGGGGTAAGCTTACAATAATTCGCATAATGCTGAAAATTTGTACGAGTGTTGCGAACACCATTATGAATGAAACGCCAAACGTCCCCTTCGATCGCACGTCTGCAAAAAAATTTATTCAAGGTCAAAGGTCACATAAATTGCTTGTTCGCATTTTTAGGCAAATGGTACGGTTTATCATTAAGATAGGTGAGACGAAAGTATAGATCACACAATTGTCTATAAAAACTGTTACAACATTTTTCTTCCTAATGATGAGATATGGCGATTCAAGATTGTAGTAAAAGCTGTGTACTCCACAATATACAAATAATAAATTTGTAAGTATCTCTACTTAAGTGCTCATAACTTCTACATTTCTTATTTAATATATATGAGCTGGGCTTTATTGTATTTATAAAAGATCATGCTGTGACGTGCAAGAACGTAAAAGTTAACTGGTCCTTTCATAGTTATTGCTATTTTTAACGAAAGTAACATTTTTTTATTATGCGAAATTAGCTCCTAAACTAATCATCCGGTTGCAAAATATCGTTTACGTAGAAGATAGTTTATTTAATAACTCATACTATTGTAGAAAGAAATTTAAGATTCGCCAGCATATAAAAAAATATGCAATTAAGTGAGTGCACTTTTTCACATTTCTAAAAATGAAATTTGGCTATATCTCAAAAACGATTATAGTTTATGATATTTTGACTTCATATTCTGATTCGGCGGAAAATTTTACTTAGGAAGTGATGGTGTAGTGCCAAAGGTGGGATTTCTTGTGAACTAGTGTAATCAATTAGATTAATAGTTTTCCCTTATTACTTTTAATTTACACCGCTTTCATCACTCCCAATGGTACTATTTTTATTTGATGCAATATTATTTAGTTAAACAGGACTACAATAAGTCGTGTAGTAGGCCTTACTCCACGACTTATTGTAGTCCTGTTTAACTAAATAATATTGCATCAAATAAAAATAGTACCATTGGTAGGCCACCGGGGAAAACACGTTAAAAAACACTACCCCACAAGTAAAGTGGAAATTGTGCATATTAAGGTGAACAAAATTTTTTGAATCGCTATATCTCAGAAATGGTAATTCTTAGGAAAAAAAATGTGATGACAGTTTTTTATAGATAATCTATACTTTTGTCTCACCTATTTTTGTGATAAACCTGAAATGCAAAAAATAAATGTATGCCACCTTAGAACTTGAATAAATTTTTTTGCAGACGTGAGATCGATGGGGACTTTTCTATTTCATTTACAATGGTACTTGCAAGACTCTTACCAATTTTCAGCCTTATGCGAATTATTGTAATCTTGAATATCTAACTTCACCGGGCTATGTATGTATGTATGCTTTAAAAGTTACAGTACCCAGCAAACATTTGGAGTCATAAATGAGTCTTTAAGGAGTCCTATTTCGGAGCTATTACGCTCATAATGAGCTCATTTAAGAGTCCGATATGAGTGTGTTTCCCTTCCTACGAATGTCGACTTATATGAGCTTAAATTCATACATCAAATGAGCCTCAATATGAGTCATATTGGACTCTTATTGGCCTCATATACGGCTCATTTTGGACTCTTTTAAAACAAGTTTTGGCCTCATATATGACTCTTTTTGAGACCCTTATCGGCCTCATAAATTGCTACATTCGGACTCTTATTTTAGGTTGCTCTTTGAGTCTTATTCAACTCACTATATTTGCAAAGGCATTCCGCAAAAAGTCCTTGCAAATAACATACATACATACTTACATGGATATACACATTCCAACATGCATTCAATAGCAGCAGATGAAGCTAAATTTTGTTCATTTTTTGTTTTCTAATTATTTTCAATTTCAGTATAAACAAGTTTAGATATAAATTTCAAATCTTTATTGTTTTTATATTGGCACAAGGTGCTGGCTCATATATGAATCCTAAAAGATTCATATAAGAGTAAAAAATTTTTTGTTTTTGAAACTCATATTTCTTACCTACCTAGGACACCTTTCGGACTCATATATTCTGAACGCTCAGAATATGTTTGCGGGGTAGTACCCAGCAAAAAACACGATTACTACAGAAATTAAAATGGATTTGAAATAAGCGATGGGAATCGCTTACCCTTTCGCTTCAAAGAGGCATTATTTTAACATGAGTATTTCATTGGCCGTTAGTTCTTACCCGCAGCAGTACCTTCGAACGAAAGGAGAACGCATGGATAAACAGAATGTAGAGAAGCGAACAAAGAATGCCTTACTGAGAATCTAATGTAACTAGAATGCCTAGATAAGTGCATAGTTATGTATATTAAATTGAAAACAGAAAATACACATTGTCTTAAAATATTAAAATTAATTAAAATATTTATAAAACTTATAATTGTACTTCCTCACTCATGTACTTCACTTTCATGATACAAAACAGAAGGTAGTTCCATTACCACTATTTTTTTGATTAAAAAAAATCAGATTTTTGACATTTCTCTAGATGTAAACATTAAGCATAGCTTTTCCACATTGGGATTTTTTGAGAAGGGCGATTTTTATGCAATATTTGGGATTGAATACAAACGTACATAAACTGTCAATACAAAAAATCACAAGTTTAAAACAAAGTGGTGATTAATAAACAAATTTGAACGTTCTGACACTTATTAAACAGCTTTAGATGCCAATGCATATTGGTTTTACTAAATTTATTTAAAATACATATGAACAAAGTGAATAAATTCACATAACTTATAAAAAATTCTCAATTTTTGCTTGTATTTAAATATTTGCATTAGAGAGTGGATAAAACGTCACAAATAGAGTGGATAAAACGTCACAAATAGTCTGGAAGAATTTTCGGTTCAGGCGTATGATGCATTACGTTAAGACATATAACTACGGTGACCATCCGTCCTTTAGTTTAATCCCCTGTCCTTAATAATATTTGTCGAAATAAAGGACGCCATTTGTCCTTTATTTCTTAAACTGCCCTTTAAATGAGCTTGGATTTTGGAGAGGTCAATTTTTAAACAGAGAATATGAAAAAATAAAAATGTCCCTTATAAAATATAATGAAAACCTTCGTCAGTTTGTTTCGCACCCCACTTAAGGGTTTTAATTTTATCGGTAATCTTTGTACAATCTATAAATCACGAATCCTTGCTAATACTGATAGAGGAAATTTATGTAATTGAAAAAAAAAACAAGTAAGAAAGTTTAAGTTCGGGCGGAGCCGAACATTAAATACCCGGCGCAAATATTAAATATATGTTTTCCACCTTCCCGAAAGCTACCGCTACATCGTAATCCGGGGTTTATCAATTTTGAGTAAACCAGCGTCCTTAAATTTCGAAATATTGAAGTTTCAAGCATTTTTAAAATTTACCGTTATATGAAAAGCGGTAATTTTAGTCCGATTTCGATAATTTTCAGCGTTTTGCTTATATTTGGCAAGCACAATAATCATACCGAGTTTGGTACAAATTGGTTGAACGGTTACCGAGATACATATATGTGATCATAAGTGGGCGGTGCCACGCCCATTTTCCAAAATTTTATCATAAACGTATTTCTTGGTAAAGAATTGCTGCAAGCATCAATTTAGAATAAATTTGCTTTAATATTTACTGCTTTATCGAAGATTTCGTATTTCTCTAAATTACCGTTATATGGAATGTGGGCGTGGTTATTGTCCGATTTTAAAAATTTTCGGCCAGTTGGTATGATGTACCAAAGCCAACAACTGTGCCAAGTTTGGAAGAAATTGGTGCTGCGGTTGCCAAGATATACACATGTAACCATAAGTGGGCGTGGCTACACCCATTTTTCAAAAATTTATAATATTCTTATTTTTCGTCTAAAACTTATTGTAAATTATCAATTTTGAGTGAATTATCTTCAGTAGTTACTAAAATATCGCAGTTTTCGTATTTCTGAAAATTACCGTTATATGGGAGGTAGGCGTGGTTATTGTCCGATTTTGCCCATTTTCAATACCGTCCGTCCTACGCCCGAAAGAAGTATACGTACCAAGTTTCGTTACGATATCTTAATTTTTACTCGAGTTATCGTGTGCACAGACGGACTGACAGACGGACGGAGGACGGACGGACGGACGGACAGACAGTCACCGCTTAATCGATTTCTCTTTTTATCCTGATCATTTATGTATACATTTGTCTATATCTATCTCGATTCGTTTTGCCTGTTACAAACAACCGTTATGTGAACAAAGTTATAATACCCTTGTGCACAAGGGCGCTCGGGTATAAAAATTAACTAATATTTAGTAATTTTCCCAGAAAAACTAATATACTTTGAGAAAAGTTCATTGTTGACAAAAGCACAGGGAAAGTTGTGCCCAGGATCGTGTTGCACGCTAAGTTTTCAGTTGCACTGAAAAATAACAATAAACCTCCGCTGACTCCGTCGTGTAGTATGAATTATGACAAACGCATTGTGGCGGCAAAGGATGGCAAAGTCATTGATAAGGATTTGGTTTCATTTTTCGGAATCGGTTAAAATTCGGTGACAGCGCCTTTCGAGAAGGGGAACTTGTACAATTTAACAATATAATTAACTGGCAAATATTCGATCTAAATTACCATCATATAAGTTGTATGTTCGAATTCCGAAATCATTGGGAAAAATGTCCTTTATTTTAAGTTGGTTAATATGGTCACCGTACATATAACGCATCTTGTCCCGAATGTTGCTTGAAGAAAATCATAGGAATCTTTATCGACCATCTCCTGCAGTTCACGTAGTTAAAACTGGAAATCAGCACATTTTTGTCTTGGTTCGCAGTTGCACTAAATAGACAATTTTGAAGGCGGTACGAAGTTCAAGAATACTTTATGTCCCGCTTTGGAATCCAGCACCTTAAGGCCGCATTTTGAATACCTGTCGCTAATGGTCAAGCTTACCGCGTAAATTGAATAATTCGTTCGTTTTTAAGGTGCTCTACGAAATAGCAAAATAACGCACTGTATTGTACCACAAGAGCAATATATTTACCGTTCCTTAATTTTACGGAAGACTTGCAGATTTGGTCGTTTTGCAAATATTGAAAATATTAAAAATTTCGTGACTGCTCACAACAAATATATAGTTTTATTTATTGTTACGTTACTTTGTATTAAAGCACTGCAAATGTACCAGCAGAAATACTATTCACATGTGTACATGAGTAAATGGAACATATATTTTAGAGTACTTAAAATGATAGGAACAAAAAAAGAGAAAATCATAAATTATAGGAACTGAGCAATGTCACTCAACAGCACTCTGTTACATAAAACACTGTTCCGCTTTTCCAAAGTACCTGAGTATGTGGATTGCATTCAGTAGTATTCGTGAACTTCATAGGAAGTGTAGGAATACTTATGAAGTTTTTTCTTTTAAAATTTTAGCATTTAACATAATGTTAAGAAAATACATATATTTCCTTTTTATTCCAATATATACTTAAAATATTGTATTATATTTAAAAAGCACCGACGCCGGCATTTCTCGCCGGACGCTTCAATGTTTGCAAAAAAGTTCAAATCTTACATACCAATATGTATATGTACATAACTACATACATATGTATGCATGATCCAACTACACAAGATCTGACAAGATGAAGCAAAAGAAAAAAGTAATTTTCTGTCTGACGTTTGTAATTTCGGCGCCATGTTACTTTCTTTGAAAAGTAAACAAAGAATATGAAGACGAAGCATTAAGAAAAAAATGCAAGCAATTTTGTAGCACATGTTTGCGCTAACGGGTTGGCTTTCCAAAACTGAACCAATCGAGATTTCAGCGAAAGTATATAGAATTTAGTCATGAAACTTGGTCAGAATGTTGGGGGAGGCTTTCTCTACATGAATGTATCACTCCCACTAAGTAGTTGCTAATATTTAAACAGATTGTTGTTAAATAATCTTCACTACCACCCCCAAATTTTTGTACAAAATGGCACTTATCAATTGTATTTCGGTTGATATACAATATCTTAAATGTTCACGTGCGTATTTTATCCTTTAATATATATATTCATCAATTAATTAACTAAAACGCGTTTATAAATCCGTTCACTCGTTTTTGCACTTTTCACAAACAAACAGAAATAACAATGGCCGACAGTAACAGCAAATGTGTGCTGCCATACTTCTCGAAGCTATAAAATACAACTATAAACCATATCATTTTCGTTTTTGATCCAAAATTTTCGCCTGCAGGGCTTTTTATTCTGCCTTATCCTGAGTTTCACCTGAAAAAAAATTCGGCCGAAAATTTGTCATCCGCCCATAGTAAAACCATGGAAACCAAAAGTGAAAAGTGAACCGGTTCGGAGAAAATGAAACTCATGATAAGGCTGAGTATAAAATCGTTACTTCGATAAATAATGAAAATTTTTAATAAAAAATCGCGCCATTTTTTATTAAAAATTTTCGCCTGCGGCGCTTTTTATTATAAAATCGATACTTCGATAAATAATCAAAATTTTTAATTAAAAATCGCGCGATTTTTTATGAAAATTTTTCGACCACGGCGGTTTTTATTATAAAATCGATACTGCGATAAATTATGAAAATTTTTAATTAAAAAATTTCGCCTGCGGCGTATGTGCATTTTTTCATTGTTTCCGTTTTGTGTTTTTTTTTTAGCATTTTTTAGTATGTATGGCAGCACCTGCATTTCAGTTCAGTTGGGTACAAGGGAAAAAGTGAGGTTGAATTCGGTATTTTTTGCAACTTTAAATGCGAATTACGTAAAAACTATAAGCCTCAGGAGGTTGGGGTCTTCAGATTTAGAATCTGAAAAAGCTCCTCTATACTCCCTAATTTTTTGTTTTTTCCAAAGCCTGGATCCGTTTTGGAAAATTTTCCCCTATATGCATTATTGAAAATCGCTTAAAAATCACTGAAATAAACCACCGACAAAATACACATAAAGAAAGAAACAAAACAGAAATAGCAAACTTCAAAATTACGAACGTCACACACTTTTTTCTCAATCTCTATTACAAATGGCTGCTTCTCAACCGGTCAGATCTGTTCTAATTGGTTCGTGGTATGTATGTATGTATAGATACCAAAAATATTTTCTTATATTTACTTTTTATTTTGTAGTTTTATTTTTATTTTTTTTGACAAAAAATTATTATGTGCTTAATTGTCAAGTAGTATGGCGCTCGAAAAGTGACAATTAAACTACCAAGGCGAATTTATATAAGGTGGTGTTACTAGATCAGCTGATTTTGTGTATGTGTTTCGCCTCCCCGTTTCTTATGTCAAATTGAAAAATTTTTTTTTAATTTCCACAAACACTCTTACAGATTTTGACAGTTTATGCCGCCAAAGCAAAAACAAAATACATGTAGTTATTGTACTCCTGCTATCACCTTATATAAATTCGCCTTGGAAACTACCTTCTTTTTTACCTCGCTTTTATTAACTGGGGATGTAACTATGTAATAATGGTGCGCATAAAAGATACAGCAATTTCCATTATCAAGTTACATACCTGATGCGATGATAGTGCGAATTAGAATTCCATTTTAAAATAACCGGATGACAGTACAAATGAAAATTGCAAAGATTGATTTCGCGTGTTATTATTCGTTATAATAGTTTTAAAATCAATTGAATTTAAGACTAAAACGATGAAAATAAAATTATAGTTTAAAAAACTACAAACTCACTTTTTTTACAATGTGAACTAAAAAGTAAGAAATAATTTATAGAAGCACATATTTCGTTTAAGAAGAATAGGAAGTTCCCTAACTTGATTTAATTCAACTTTTAAAACCAACCTAAAATAGGATTAAAGTAATTGACAATAAAATTAATTTTTCCGGGAAAAAAAGCTTGGGATGCTTCTTAAATTTTATAGTCCTGCTATTGGCAATATTAAATATTACTAAACTGATAATAAAAAGTTTAAAGCAACTGATTTCAAGCACCCCACGTTTTATTTTCCGGTAAAACTAATTTTATTACTTTAATCCTATTTTAGGTTGGTTTTAAAAGTTTAATTAAATCAAGTTAGGGAACTTTCTATTTCTCTTAAACGAAATATGTACTTCGACAAATAATTTTTTAATTTTTAGTTCACATTGTAATAAAAGTGAGTTTGTAGTTTTTTAAACTATAATTTTATTATATCATCCTTCACTTTATTGACTGACTTCAACTTCAGTGTAAATTAAACAAAGCAAAACATGATTTTTATGCAATGAAAGCTTCCACAGAAAGTAACGGTAGAAACGAATTTTTGGGTAATCATTCTATTTTTCAGCTGACTACGGTGAAGCATTCTACTTTGCATTCGCTGTAATGAATCAAAGCAGCGAAATTAATAAAATATTGTAGAATATTTTACTATGCATAACCTGCAATGCCTAAAAGAAGCGAAAAAATTAGAAGACATTATAAGGCAACGCGTTCTAGAGCACGTTACCACTATAAGCGATTACCGATGTTTTGCTGGTAATTAAGTAAAAGACGTTATTTGACCAAATATATGAATCGATCTTGGGAGATTTTTTGCCGATTTCTTCCAGCATCGATTATTTTTATTTGGATTCGAATCGATTCAAAATTCGATTTTTTTTTTATTTCGATCTGGCATTCTTACTATGACTAAACAAAACTTTCGTCGGCATTCTATGGGGGTTGATGATTTCATTCGATGCTTAGGAAAAATTTATGTTCTAGCCGATAAATCGAATTGCATCGATGCAATATTTCGATGTATCACAACGAAAAAAACATCAATGTGTTTTTTTCACATCCCTTCCTAAAATGCTTAATTTGCTCTTAATACTTGTCATCTTCATTTCAAAACCAAATGCACTATCTTTAGTAAAAAAAAATTGCATATATGTTTTACGCAAATTATTACTCAGTCATTAAGTACCAAATTAAACAAAATGCAAATTTAGGCAAAAACCGCAAACCGCGATGAAAGGACTTATTTACATATCGCACACCGTCTTCAAAAGAGGCACAACTAAAAAAAAAATTGGCATAAATCAATTGGTAGGACTTTTCTGGCTCAGCGAATAAAAGCCTAACGAACTAACGCCTAATTTTTCGAAATGAAAGAATGCCTAAAAAAGAACGCCTAACAAGAAAGTGAAAGAACGTCTAACTTTAAAAATGAAGGAAAGCCTAATTTTAAAAATGAAAGAAAGTCTTAATTGTTAGGGTTTCTTTCATTATGAAATAACGCCCAATGAAAGAAGGCCTAACAATCCGAATTAAAATTCTTAGAACTTTAAGAAAATATATTTTGGAAGGAAAAAAAACGTATTTTTAAATTATATTGAACTATAAGTTATGTAAATACAGTTAAATTTTCAACAACTATAGCTCTACATAGAGGGCATTTCAGAAAGTTTTCAGCTGCGCTAACTTTTAGCTCATTATGACAGTTCGAGCAAATTTTTAAATGCCGACATGGCAAAAATAATATATTTGGCTTTGAAACCAAACACAACACACATCGCACTATTACTTTCGCCAAAATAATTATTTGCTATGTTTGCATCAACAGTCTCGTCGCCATCATTATTTTCATCCTCGCTATCATCATCATCCTCGTTATCACTGTCATAAGGAAGTCCATTGGTTTCAAATATGTCTTCATCTGGTTCTAGGTCAACACAAATTTTATTTTTTCCGAAAACCATTGATGAATACAAATATGCAAGAATTATTTACACCATTCATGATTTATTATGAAAAGCAATGGTTGCGAAAGGTAAGTTCCCTTTTACAAAATGTTAAAATGAAGGTATTAGTTTTGCCTTTTACAAAATGCAAACACCACCTTGTAAACATTCCGTAAAAGGCAAACAATCAAAATTGAATAAATACTTAATTAGGCGTTTCTTCATTTTTCATTGTTAGGCTTTCTTTCATTATGACGAAGCACCTAACAATTTTTNCACCTTGTAAACATTCCGTAAAAGGCAAACAATCAAAAATGAATAAATACTTAATTAGGCGTTTCTTCATTTTTCATTGTTAGGCTTTCTTTCATTATGACGAAGCACCTAACAATTTTAATGAAGAAATGCCTAAAATGTTAGATATTCTTTCATTATGAACAACCGCCTAATTCCTATATGAAATATTTAGGCAATATTTCATTTTTTTTTAGGCGTTAGTTCGTTAGGCCTTTATTCGCTGAGCCGACTTTTCTCAAATTAGTGCAAATGTTTCTTCATGATTATATCTCTAACTAGAAAATTACTGTTATACCTGTTCTTCTATTAATTGAGTTGAATCTGTACGATCCACAAGCAGTTATATTTCCGCATCTGATTTTGGAATTGTG
Source organism: Rhagoletis zephyria (assembly GCF_001687245.7). Lineage (NCBI taxonomy): Eukaryota > Metazoa > Arthropoda > Insecta > Diptera > Tephritidae > Rhagoletis > Rhagoletis zephyria. The sequence continues at coordinate 27,087 of NW_016161205.1, forward strand.
CCTCTTTTGAAGACAGTGTGCGATATGTATATTGGGACAATCCATGGCAAGTGTTATATCTTGTCTATGTCACAATTTTGCGGTCAAAGTAATGAAATATGCGCATCTGAATGCAAGGAAGGGAAATTATTTTTATTTGGATATTCTTCGTATAAATTTTTTTGTTATAAATAATTTCACAACACATTTTCTTTAGAAAACTTAATAATGCAATCGATTTTATGTATTTTAGTGACATCGCCGGCTTTTACAATTTCCGTTCGCCTGTGTTCCTGGTTCAAAATCCAGAGTGTATTAAAAAAATGACTGTGAAGGACTTCGACCACTTCGTAAACCATACACCTTTTTTCAGTGGTGATGATGACCCACTCATTAATGGTATGTTGACCGTCATGAAGGATCAACGCTGGAGGAATATGCGTAACACACTTTCCCCAATTTTCACCACCTCAAAAATGCGTGCCATGTTCTGTTTGATGAACGAATGCTTCAACGAGAGCTTGGACCGTTTAAGAGAGAATACTAAAGGCGGCAAAACTATTGATTTGGAACTAAAAGGATGGTTCACTCGACTATCAAATGACATTATCGCCTCAACAGCTTTTGGACTAAAGGTCAATTCTTATGAGAATCAGAACAATGAATTCTACACCATCGGGCTGTCAGTTTCAAATTTCCGCGGCAAGCAAATGATAAAGTTCTTTATTGCAACTACTTTACCAATAATTAAGAAAGTAAGTTCTATGTCTGTATACTACGTAGGATTGAATCAAATTTTTAGGGAAAATTTTTAATTATATTTTTAGATTCTGGGATATAGAATATTTGACGAAGAAAAAACCGATTACTTCAAACGACTTGTTATAGATACGATGAAATATCGTCAAGAGCACAAAATACACAGACCTGATATGATCCAACTATTAATCGAAGCTAAAGAGGAGTCTGATCAAAAATGGTCAGACGATGACATAGTTGCACAGTGTTTCATTTTCTTCTTCGCTGCTTTTGAAAACAATGCCAACTTCTTGTCAGTAATTAGCCACGAGCTGATGGAAAATCCAGATGTACAGCAGCGTTTGTATGAAGAAGCAATTGAAGTGCGTGACGAACTAAATGGAAAACCATTAACCTATGATGCTATGGTGAAGATGAAATACATGGACATGGTCACTTCGGAAACATTACGAAAATGGTCTCTTGCCGGAATGACTGATCGTTTATGTTCGAAGGATTATGATCTCACGGATGATGATGGAAACTTGATATTCAAATTTAAGGCCGGCGACTATGTGTGGTTTCCCATAATTGGAATGCATAACGACGAAAGATACTTTGAAGATCCTGATTCTTTTAATCCTGAACGATTCAGCGATGCTAACAAAGACAACATCAAGCCTTTCACCTATTTGCCTTTCGGTGTGGGACCACGTATGTGCATTGGTAAGTTAGAATGCATTTTTGAATTTAATAAATATTATAATTAACTTTATGTATTAGGTAATCGATACGCACTCATGCAAGCCAAAGCTATGATGTATTATTTGATTTTGGACTTCAAGTTCGAGCGATCTCCAAAAACTGTGAAGAACATTATGGACGATATTCGCGGATTCCAAATCAATCCAACTGGAGGATTCTGGATACGCCTCGTGCCGCGCAAATAGTTTTGATTTTTTATCACATATCTAAACTGATCATGGTGGAATAATAACAAGGTGTTGTCAGTAGCGACGTGTTTGTTGTAAATTTGACAAGATCGGCATGCTTATTTTCAGTGCTTCCGATCTTAATTTTTATACTACTATACGTTGGGAAATAGTATCTAAAATACTCCATTTTAGTATTTCGTTTTATAGCGATTTTTAAAGAACTTGGTGTTTTCAGAACGATATTAATATTTAAAATTGCTGGATTTGTATTATTTTTGTCCTCAAAATATAAGATATAAAAGATATCGTGGTTATCAATGGAAAAATACGTACACAAAAATCGTATGGAAAGGCGATTTTTTTATATTAAATATCTTTTGCTGCATTGTCATAATATCGAGCCAAATGGACTACTGATACACTAGAATAGAGCGGCAGCACGGTTAGATTACGATTTCGCTTATATTATCGGTATTTATGTGTTTTAATCTATTTAAAAAATCATATACAGTCTTATAGGAAATTTCTTTATTTTACGGCCTTTACTTTTTCATAACTTACAATATATGTCCAAGCTGTGTGGAGCTAACGATACAAACATATATTCAGGCTTATAAGCTTGTAACTATACATTTTCCTACATTTAATTTGAAATAGTAAGCACATACGGATTAAAAGTAATAAATAATTAGTACCTTTTCTACTACTTTAAAATGCGTGACCGGAATAGACCTGCCGAAAAAGTGAGGTTAAGTTACTGACAACACCTTGTTATTATTACATCATGTAAACTGATAATTAATGCTGACTTCATGTGAATATATGTAAATAAGGTCAATTGAGTTTATTTCCCACCCTGGTGCGAAATAAAGTCAATTGACATTATTACCTTTTCAGAAGCGAAATAAAGTCATCAAATATTTGGAAAAAAAGTCATTGACGCTATTTCCTCATTCAAATGGAAATAGCGTCAACAATGCTTAAAGTATGTCGATTCATAGAAAAAAATGTTGTTCTTACAATAAACATTGGCCCGTAAGTGTTGTTTTTTAATATATGAAAAAGGTTATTGCCAAATCCTCAGTGTTGTGATATTAATCCAAACACAATCATGAACTATCACCAATTGATTTTTTTAAACAAATTTAAATTACGAATATGTAAAAACGCGATGCGAAAAACTAAACGCCTGCGCACAGCTGAAATACGAGAAATATTTGAAGAAAGGGTGTAGAAATGATCCATAACTTGCAAAACATGTTTCGTTTCCACAAAAATAAAGCGAACACTATCCGAACATGTCCAAAAACACCGGAGGAACACTGAATGAATTCTGTGTTTTAAATTAGCATATTTTGAACGAATTCGGAATGTCTAAGATGGAAAAGAAACCAACCTTTCTATAAGGAAACAATTACAGAAAAAGACTTTTCTTACACTGTATTCATGTCTCCGCCAGCAATTTGTGACGACATCATTTAAAAGCAGCTAAGTAGAATGACGACACTATTTATTAGATGGCACATTCAACGAGCCAATGTGCCAAAATGCGGGTATAAACAATTATTGATTATTTAATATCGGAACCGAGATCATATAAGTTAATTGATTGGTTTTCACACACTTTTGAAACA
>NW_016161205.1:30397-30546 GCF_001687245.7 Rhagoletis zephyria
GCGCGCCGGTCGCGCGCGGTGTGGCGCGCTGACGCGGGCCGCCGCGAAGCTAAGCAAATTTAATGTTTGAAAGAGAAATAATGTCAATGGCTTTTATTTCCTTTCTAAAAAGGTAATAATGTCAATTGACTTTATTTCGCACCAGGGTG
>NW_016161205.1:30772-31339 GCF_001687245.7 Rhagoletis zephyria
GGGTGAAAAAAAATGTACTGAGCTATAACTTTACATAACATAAAAAAATTGCACATTTAATAAGATTTCAGAAAGGTGCCACTCTTACTCTTTCGAATAGAAAAAAAAGTTATAGCCGCTTTTGTGGGACTGAGACACGCTAGAATGTATTTAATAGATTTAAATTTAAGTTGCTCTTGTTACCGACCAATGGCATGCTAAATAGTACAAAGGTACATTATTACCTGCTCCTGACATTACTTACCGGAATTAGTGAAAGTGGATTTTGTGAAATTGGACCCTTCGAACATTGTGTTATTAATACTATGACAGAGAACACGCAGTATACGTCGCATGAATATGCGGATATTCACCTAATTTACGGTGAAGCTTGCTGTAATGCCAGAGCTGCTTAAAGACTCTATGCATAGCGATACCCCAATCGTCGGCATCCGGGTCGTGAAGTATTCGCCCGGACCCATAGAGAAATAGTAGAAGGTAAGTGATTTTTACACCTTTCTTGTTTGCTTGCTTGTTAACTATAATTTTTCACTTTTTTAAGGTCGCATACCTGGAAGGCGTGGCGGC
>NW_016161205.1:31473-31576 GCF_001687245.7 Rhagoletis zephyria
TCCCTACCACATTCAATGTGTTCAGGCTCTACAAGAAAGAGATTACCTGTCGAGGGTTAGATTTTGCCGTGAAATTTTGCGAATGCATGAATCATTCCCCAAA
>NW_016161205.1:31601-51125 GCF_001687245.7 Rhagoletis zephyria
TATGTTCTAGCCGATAAATCGAATTGCATCGATGCAATATTTCGATGTATCACAACGAAAAAAACATCAATGTGTTTTTTTCACATCCCTTCCTAAAATGCTTAATTTGCTCTTAATACTTGTCATCTTCATTTCAAAACCAAATGCACTATCTTTAGTAAAAAAAAATTGCATATATGTTTTACGCAAATTACTTACTCAGTCATTAAGTACCAAATTAAACAAAATGCAAATTTAGGCAAAAACCGCAAACCGCGATGAAAGGACTTATTTACATATCGCACACCGTCTTCAAAAGAGGCACAACTAAAAAAAAAATTGGCATAAATCAATTGGTAGGACTTTTCTGGCTCAGCGAATAAAAGCCTAACGAACTAACGCCTAATTTTTCGAAATGAAAGAATGCCTAAAAAAGAACGCCTAACAAGAAAGTGAAAGAACGTCTAACTTTAAAAATGAAGGAAAGCCTAATTTTAAAAATGAAAGAAAGTCTTAATTGTTAGGGTTTCTTTCATTATGAAATAACGCCCAATGAAAGAAGGCCTAACAATCCGAATAAAATTCTTAGAACTTTAAGAAAATATATTTTGGAAGGAAAAAAAACGTATTTTTAAATTATATTGAACTATAAGTTATGTAAATACAGTTAAATTTTCAACAACTATAGCTCTACATAGAGGGCATTTCAGAAAGTTTTCAGCTGCGCTAACTTTTAGCTCATTATGACAGTTCGAGCAAATTTTTAAATGCCGACATGGCAAAAATAATATATTTGGCTTTGAAACCAAACACAACACACATCGCACTATTACTTTCGCCAAAATAATTATTTGCTATGTTTGCATCAACAGTCTCGTCGCCATCATTATTTTCATCCTCGCTATCATCATCATCCTCGTTATCACTGTCATAAGGAAGTCCATTGGTTTCAAATATGTCTTCATCTGGTTCTAGGTCAACACAAATTTTATTTTTTCCGAAAACCATTGATGAATACAAATATGCAAGAATTATTTACACCATTCATGATTTATTATGAAAAGCAATGGTTGCGAAAGGTAAGTTCCCTTTTACAAAATGTTAAAATGAAGGTATTAGTTTTGCCTTTTACAAAATGCAAACACCACCTTGTAAACATTCCGTAAAAGGCAAACAATCAAAAATTGAATAAATACTTAATTAGGCGTTTCTTCATTTTTCATTGTTAGGCTTTCTTTCATTATGACGAAGCACCTAACAATTTTAATGAAGAAATGCCTAAAATGTTAGATATTCTTTCATTATGAACAACCGCCTAATTCCTATATGAAATATTTAGGCAATATTTCATTTTTTTTTAGGCGTTAGTTCGTTAGGCCTTTATTCGCTGAGCCGACTTTTCTCAAATTAGTGCAAATGTTTCTTCATGATTATATCTCTAACTAGAAAATTACTGTTATACCTGTTCTTCTATTAATTGAGTTGAATCTGTACGATCCACAAGCAGTTATATTTCCGCATCTGATTTTGGAATTGTGCCTCTTTTGAAGACAGTGTGCGATATGTATTATTGGGACAATCCATGGCAAGTGTTATATCTTGTCTATGTCACAATTTTGCGGTCAAAGTAATGAAATATGCGCATCTGAATGCAAGGAAGGGAAATTATTTTTATTTGGATATTCTTCGTATAAATTTTTTTGTTATAAATAATTTCACAACACATTTTCTTTACAAAACTTAATAATGCAATCGATTTTATGTATTTTAGTGACATCGCCGGCTTTTACAATTTCCGTTCGCCTGTGTTCCTGGTTCAAAATCCAGAGTGTATTAAAAAAATGACTGTGAAGGACTTCGACCACTTCGTAAACCATACACCTTTTTTCAGTGGTGATGATGACCCACTCATTAATGGTATGTTGACCGTCATGAAGGATCAACGCTGGAGGAATATGCGTAACACACTTTCCCCAATTTTCACCACCTCAAAAATGCGTGCCATGTTCTGTTTGATGAACGAATGCTTCAACGAGAGCTTGGACCGTTTAAGAGAGAATACTAAAGGCGGCAAAACTATTGATTTGGAACTAAAAGGATGGTTCACTCGACTATCAAATGACATTATCGCCTCAACAGCTTTTGGACTAAAGGTCAATTCTTATGAGAATCAGAACAATGAATTCTACACCATCGGGCTGTCAGTTTCAAATTTCCGCGGCAAGCAAATGATAAAGTTCTTTATTGCAACTACTTTACCAATAATTAAGAAAGTAAGTTCTATGTCTGTATACTACGTAGGATTGAATCAAATTTTTAGGGAAAATTTTTAATTATATTTTTAGATTCTGGGATATAGAATATTTGACGAAGAAAAAACCGATTACTTCAAACGACTTGTTATAGATACGATGAAATATCGTCAAGAGCACAAAATACACAGACCTGATATGATCCAACTATTAATCGAAGCTAAAGAGGAGTCTGATCAAAAATGGTCAGACGATGACATAGTTGCACAGTGTTTCATTTTCTTCTTCGCTGCTTTTGAAAACAATGCCAACTTCTTGTCAGTAATTAGCCACGAGCTGATGGAAAATCCAGATGTACAGCAGCGTTTGTATGAAGAAGCAATTGAAGTGCGTGACGAACTAAATGGAAAACCATTAACCTATGATGCTATGGTGAAGATGAAATACATGGACATGGTCACTTCGGAAACATTACGAAAATGGTCTCTTGCCGGAATGACTGATCGTTTATGTTCGAAGGATTATGATCTCACGGATGATGATGGAAACTTGATATTCAAATTTAAGGCCGGCGACTATGTGTGGTTTCCCATAATTGGAATGCATAACGACGAAAGATACTTTGAAGATCCTGATTCTTTTAATCCTGAACGATTCAGCGATGCTAACAAAGACAACATCAAGCCTTTCACCTATTTGCCTTTCGGTGTGGGACCACGTATGTGCATTGGTAAGTTAGAATGCATTTTTGAATTTAATAAATATTATAATTAACTTTATGTATTAGGTAATCGATACGCACTCATGCAAGCCAAAGCTATGATGTATTATTTGATTTTGGACTTCAAGTTCGAGCGATCTCCAAAAACTGTGAAGAACATTATGGACGATATTCGCGGATTCCAAATCAATCCAACTGGAGGATTCTGGATACGCCTCGTGCCGCGCAAATAGTTTTGATTTTTTATCACATATCTAAACTGATCATGGTGGAATAATAACAAGGTGTTGTCAGTAGCGACGTGTTTGTTGTAATATTTGACAAGATCGGCATGCTTATTTTCAGTGCTTCCGATCTTAATTTTTATACTACTATACGTTGGGAAATAGTATCTAAAATACTCCATTTTAGTATTTCGTTTTATAGCGATTTTTAAAGAACTTGGTGTTTTCAGAACGATATTAATATTTAAAATTGCTGGATTTGTATTATTTTTGTCCTCAAAATATAAGATATAAAAGATATCGTGGTTATCAATGGAAAAATACGTACACAAAAATCGTATGGAAAGGCGATTTTTTTATATTAAATATCTTTTGCTGCATTGTCATAATATCGAGCCAAATGGACTACTGATACACTAGAATAGAGCGGCAGCACGGTTAGATTACGATTTCGCTTATATTATCGGTATTTATGTGTTTTAATCTATTTAAAAAATCATATACAGTCTTATAGGAAATTTCTTTATTTTACGGCCTTTACTTTTTCATAACTTACAATATATGTCCAAGCTGTGTGGAGCTAACGATACAAACATATATTCAGGCTTATAAGCTTGTAACTATACATTTTCCTACATTTAATTTGAAATAGTAAGCACATACGGATTAAAAGTAATAAATAATTAGTACCTTTTCTACTACTTTAAAATGCGTGACCGGAATAGACCTGCCGAAAAAGTGAGGTTAAGTTACTGACAACACCTTGTTATTATTACATCATGTAAACTGATAATTAATGCTGACTTCATGTGAATATATGTAAATAAGGTCAATTGAGTTTATTTCCCACCCTGGTGCGAAATAAAGTCAATTGACATTATTACCTTTTCAGAAGCGAAATAAAGTCATCAAATATTTGGAAAAAAAGTCATTGACGCTATTTCCTCATTCAAATGGAAATAGCGTCAACAATGCTTAAAGTATGTCGATTCATAGAAAAAAATGTTGTTCTTACAATAAACATTGGCCCGTAAGTGTTGTTTTTTAATATATGAAAAAGGTTATTGCCAAATCCTCAGTGTTGTGATATTAATCCAAACACAATCATGAACTATCACCAATTGATTTTTTTAAACAAATTTAAATTACGAATATGTAAAAACGCGATGCGAAAAACTAAACGCCTGCGCACAGCTGAAATACGAGAAATATTTGAAGAAAGGGTGTAGAAATGATCCATAACTTGCAAAACATGTTTCGTTTCCACAAAAATAAAGCGAACACTATTAAATTGAAGAAACAGTCCATGTCCAAAAACACCGGAGGAACACTGAATGAATTCTGTGTTTTAAATTAGCATATTTTGAACGAATTCGGAATGTCTAAGATGGAAAAGAAACCAACCTTTCTATAAGGAAACAATTACAGAAAAAGACTTTTCTTACACTGTATTCATGTCTCCGCCAGCAATTTGTGACGACATCATTTAAAAGCAGCTAAGTAGAATGACGACACTATTTATTAGATGGCACATTCAACGAGCCAATGCGCCAAAATGCGGGTATAAACAATTATTGATTATTTAATATCGGAACCGAGATCATATAAGTTAATTGATTGGTTTTCACACACTTTTGAAACACAAATTATATGCCTTTTTACTGCAGACAAGTTGTTGCCCCAAAACACAGCAGAAATCTTCCAATCAAGGCTGCCAACTATTCTTAGTTATGAGGTGCCATATTGAGGATAAAAAAGTGCCAAAATGTGCCAAATAGAAAAATAAAAGTGCCAAAAAGGTGTCATTCCTTTTAATCATTCACATTTAGCAATAAAATAAAGCTACATTTTCCAAACAAAAGTGCAATGATAAAATAAGATAAACCAGTTGAATAGTCTTTATAAATTAGAAAATTTTAGTTGAGAAAAACAAGTGCACGCAGAGGATTTGACAAAAATGTATTGAAATGTTATTTTTTTTTTTACAAAATTGCCATTTTGGCACTTTGTGCCAAATTGAAAAATTAATGCCATTTGAAGTAAAATAGGGACAAATGGCACGGTTTGAGCCAAGTTGGCATCCCTGCGTCCAATAACTTACAAATATAAAAATGTGAAATATCGAGGGCTTGAATTCATTAATACCCTCTATCTGCAATTTGCACACGCCGCGGGGTAACGTGACGTGGTGGGCGCGCCGGTCGCGCGCGGTGTGGCGCGCTGACGCGGGCCGCCGCGAAGCTAAGCAAATTTAATGTTTGAAAGAGAAATAATGTCAATGGCTTTTATTTCCTTTCGTGGTGCGAAATAAAGTCAATTGACCTTATTTCCGTTGATCTTATTACCTGTCACATATATTAAGGAATCATCATAAAATTAGGACTATTTTGGGATTTTTAACTTTTTGATATTTTCTTCCCCAACTTTGACTGTCTCTGGTGAAAAAAAATGTACTGAGCTATAACTTTACATAACATAAAAAAATTGCACATTTAATAAGATTTCAGAAAGGTGCCACTCTTACTCTTTCGAATAGAAAAAAAAGTTATAGCCGCTTTTGTGGGACTGAGACACGCTAGAATGTATTTAATAGATTTAAATTTAAGTTGCTCTTGTTACCGACCAATGGCATGCTAAATAGTACAAAGGTACATTATTACCTGCTCCTGACATTACTTACCGGAATTAGTGAAAGTGGATTTTGTGAAATTGGACCCTTCGAACATTGTGTTATTAATACTATGACAGAGAACACGCAGTATACGTCGCGTGAATATGCGGATAATCACCTAATTTACGGTGAAGCTTGCTGTAATGCCAGAGCTGCTTAAAGACTCTATGCATAGCGATACCCCAATCGTCGGCATCCGGGTCGTGAAGTATTCGCCCGGACCCATAGAGAAATAGTAGAAGGTAAGTGATTTTTACACCTTTCTTGTTTGCTTGCTTGTTAAATATCATTTTTCACTTTTTTAAGGTCGCATACCTGAAAGGCGTGGCGGCGAAACAGGACGTCCTGCAACGGTAGATGTTGAAGTTGTGTTAGAGGAAGTGGAACTAGGTCTATCGACTTCAGTGAGAATGATGGAAAGACGGAGGGTATACCAAAAACTACAGTTCACAAAGCTTTAAAAGACCATCGATTTCATCCCTACCACATTCAATGTGTTCAGGCTCTACAAGAAAGAGATTACCTGTCGAGGGTTAGATTTTGCCGTGAAATTTTGCGAATGCATGAATCATTCCCCAAATTTTTTAATAAAATAATTTGGAGCGATGAATCACCATGCAAACGTGATGGTTATTTTAATTTACATAACCTTCACAGTTGGCAGATAGACAATCCTCACGAAATGAGAGAAGATCGTTCGCAGTACCGGTACAAAATAAATTTATGGTGCGGTATTTTTAATTGTCAGATATTGGGACCTGTGGAACTGCCGCCAACGCTCAACTCTCACAGTTATTTAGAGTTCCTTCAGGAACGACTTCCAACTCTTTTAGAAGATGTACCCTTAAACCTGCGGTGAAGACTATGGCTGCAAAATGACGGGTGCCCCGAACACTACGGGCGTCAAGTAAGAGCTCATTTAGACGAAACTTGTCCTCGCCGATGGATTGGACGACACGGGTCAATCACGTGGCCCGCTCGATAGCCAGACTTGAATCCATTAGATTTTTTCTACTGGGGCTGTCTTAAGGACAAAATTTATTCAAAAACAATTCAAAACGAAGAGCATTTGCGGGAACAAATAAATGGAGCTGCTGCTGAGATAGCCCAATTGAGTTTAAGATCTCTAAAAGCGTCTTTTCTTAAAAGGTGCCGAGCTTGTATTAGAGTAGAAGGTCGCCAATTTGAGCTTATTTTATCAATAAATGAATCAATTTTTCTTCAAAAAACTCATGTATATTTTATTTCACGTGAATCCATCCCTCACNCGTGTCTCAGTCCTTTGCACACAAAAGCGGCTATAACTTTTTTTTCTATTCGAAATAGTAAGAGTGGCACCTTTGTGAAATCTTTATTAAATGAGCAATTTTTTTATGGAATGTAAAGTTATAGCTCAGTACATTTTTTTTCACCAGAGATAGTCAAAGTTGGGGAAGAAAATATCAAAAAGTTAAAAATCCCAAAATAGTCCTTATTTTATGATGGTTCCTTAATATATTTTAACTACATTGCATTTGAGTATGGAGAAGCAACTATCTGGAAGTATTTTACATAAAAAATTTACTAAGTATATCCTGGTGTGTAGATGCAGTTAAAGAAAATACATGATAAGGCACGATTTTTTTTTATTCAAAAAAATTTAATTATTTTAAAAACGGTAACACTTTACCTGAAAATTTTTTGTTTATCAGAGAGCTCAGCCCCCCACCTTACTTCTGGGACACCCTGTATGTAGAAGTGTCATAATCCAAAAAAGCAAAAAATCGAGTTAAGTATTTATTTCTTATGATGTGTAAAAATTTCATAGCTGTAACGATTACCAGTAGTCATTAGAACAAAATATGTATTATTTTTTCCCCTGGGAGTATATGTAAAGTCAAAACTTTAATGCCGTTTTTCTCGAGTTTCAAGTTTTCTGAGTTATGACAATAGTGAAGTAATGAAACTCAAATAAAAAATTCATTTGGATTCACCCACGTCAATGTTGAAATTCATGCCTATCAAAATTTTCCATATCATTGTGAAATTATTAGGTGCAATCCCGTATTCCTCGGACTCGGACTAGTAAAACTGTCAGAAAATAAAAATTCGCTCAGAGCCAGAGAGTAACATTGAAAAGTACGGGATCGCTTTCTAGTAAAAAATGGTAACTTCTGTCAACTTCAACATAATCTCCAAATTATGGTTGTAAATTTTTGCTTATTTTGTATGTAAACACACTCAGCTCACACATTTAATAACCATAAATACTTTCAAATTCATTAGAATGCACTTAAGCAAGTAATTAAATACTGTTCAACATGAATTAGCAGAGTGCACTTTTCTTTTGTTTACAATTTGGTTGCCAAACACACTATAGCTGATCGTTTGATACATTTACCAGAATTTACCAGCNATATTTCTCGCAAGGCATCTTTGTGTTCAAGAAACAAAGCAGAATACCCACCCACGATGTTGATTTGTTGCTGTCTCCCTAACGACTAAACGATAGAGCGTAAGGCCAGTGTGGGAGGATAACTTTATGGGCTAGATTTGCAACCAAACTCAGCAATTCTACATAGCACTTTTTCTTGCCTAATTTTAAACTTGCCAACTAAATGCCAAACTAACTTGCCAAATAAATGTACAAAAACGTTTGCCACTTAGAAGATAATGTTTTGCATTGGTGGCGGCGACACACATTGGGACGTCCCCATATAAGCTGCGGCCAAAAGTAGTAACCGTACTAGAAATTCGCTGAAATTTCATATATGGACTGTTCCACACTTAGGAATGAAGAATGTGGAAAATTGTAAAATTCAACGCGCAACCACGCCCACAACTCTTGTGGGCGGAAATAGTAAATGTTACTCGATTTTGATGAAATTCAGAGCATATGCTGGTTTTAATGAGAAAAGCTTAAATCTGAAAGATCGTCAAAATCGGTTTAAATTATCGTCCAGTAATTCTAGAAAAACCGGCGCAATTAAAAAAAAATCTTTTTTGATGAAATTCGCTGTGTCCTGCTCGTTTAAGCTAAAATTTTCCAACTTGGAAGATAATAAAGAGGTTCTTATTATGGCGCCCACCTCCTACACAGCTTTTTTGGCTTTAAGTACTAAATTTTATGGATTTTGGAGGAAATGAACAGGCACACTTATTTTATTTCTAAAATAGGTTCCTATTTCTTCATTTTAAAAATGACAAAGCGAAAACATTTACAATACCTGCATACTAAATTATGTGCACGATATGTATTTACATTGAAACTTTCAATTTTACCTACATTTTATACAACAAATGCTGAGGTAAGGCAAGCAGGACTCTTGCCATCGAAAACGGATCCCGTCCAGAGAAACGTCCATTTTTGGCTGAACGTTGATTGGGAGTAATAGATTGCCGAGTCATTAATATCTACACCTTGTTTAACTTCCACTGTATATTGCATATTATTCATTTTATGTACATATCAGATTCTTTCCTTTTTGCTCTACAATAAAAATTCAATAAACTTTACAGGAGGTGGGTCTATAAAAGGAAGAATAGAAGCTGAACTCGTAGTTCCTCGCAGCTGGAACTATTTGAGATATGACATGCATATTTAACGTTTACTTGTCCTAAGTATAATTTAGCTCGCTTCCTAGGTCCTTTTTAAATATCCCTTTTTAAAGTAAGCACTCGAAAAATTTTACACTCACAAAATTATGTAGAATTTCAAGGTAAACTTTTTCATACATTTCAAACGATGTATACAAATTATATTATTAGTATAAAACTATATTCAAAAACTGCTCATCAATCAGATTGGCTTTTTATATATTCGCACAAGTGGAAAAATTAATTCAAATTACTTGCGACAAAATGAAAATCTTTTCTTACAAATTTATTTTTTCGCATTGCTCCTACTTTAAGCTCGTATCATGATTGCAATTATGCATTTTCATCCAAAATTCTTTTTGGTTTGGGTTAGCTCGATATTTTGCTATGCATCTGCGTAATTATTTTATCAGAATTCGCTTATCTGTTTTTACTTCTTTTGGCTCCTGTAGTCCCATAGTGCGACATGAGAATGAAATTCCTTTGGTGGCAAAACTGGCGCGGAAAGTATTATTCATTCCAGCATCTAGCGCTGCGAGTGAAAGGTGTTTCAGTGTGGCAAATCAAGTTATGGAAAAACGAAGAACAAATCTTAAAGGAGGAAATTTGGATGCCATTTTATTTTTACATTCGAAAGACAAGAAATAAAATATTAATATCAATATTTTTTATTTCTAACTCCTACTTAATGTTATAGTTAAATATGTTTAATTTCTATGAATTTATGGATTAATTTATGCCGAACTGAATAAAATATACACTATGCAAGTATGGTAAATATGGGTTTGGCATTATCTGGTCACACTGCCATTGACGATGCTAATTTATTAGCAGAATTATGCTGTTACTAATCGACGATGCTGTTAGTAATCGTACGATGCGACGATGCGGCGTTGCCGAGTAACTTCGCTACTTTGACATCGTGGTAATCGTCAAAAGTGTTAGTTATTAACGCACTCGTACGATACTAACATAATCGTGAAGGACTCGGGTACATACATACGAGCACCAACTAATTTCATTTAAAGAAATGGCGTGTCGTCCATTTCCGCTGTAGCGTACGTAGTTCATAGGGCGACATCTACCTCTCAACCGACGAGGTTGATGTCCAGACTTTTTATAGGAACCATGCAAAGCAAAGGTTTTATAGCTGTCTGGACACACAACATTGCAAGTGACTGGACACACAACATTGGCAGTTGATAAAAGCGTTGTAACGTTGTAATAAAATACAATCGTCGTTTGGAGTCGGCGTAAAACTATAGGTCTCTCACCTTTGTCTGACAACATCAAGGCGCACGCCGCAATTCGAAGGAGAAGCTCAGCCAAACACTAGCATATGTGTAAGAACCAATTATTATTATGTTTATGAAAACTCCCAACAATCCAAGTCTGACAAATCGTCTTTTCAAAACATTTGGGATTTGATGGATGAAAAATTGTAATATATTATATTAATAGAACTATTTGAAGTACGAAAATAACGGTTTTTAAATAGAAAAAATGATAGTTCAGGAATTATAAGAGGCTTATTTTCATGTTGTACCCGACCCTAAGGACAACTTTCAGGAAGGGGAAAAAAACTATATTAATTATTTGCGTCGGTCATACACATATATAAAGGTCAGTTTTTCCCGAACTTAGACTTCTTTACTTGTTTATGATCAAATAGAATATGTTTTCAATGTTTCGGTGGAAAATTGGAAATAGAAACTTTTTTTGTTGGTTTCGCAAATTCTTGTTCAAATACATTACTTTTTCCACACAATATCGCTGAATACTTTTAATATTTGTTATTTGATTTTACATTCCTTTGTTTTACATTTTTGGGATTTTGAGAATTTTTCCAAGAAATTTCACCAAGACGTGGAATTAGCGTAATGTAATCGAAATATTCTAGAGCCGCGTAATTGTGTCTTTGATTGAATTGAAGTATGCAATCGTAATATGTAGCAGCATTTCAATTTTGCACTGTATTCATCCATACAACAATGCAAGCTGATTGGCATTCGAGAATGTGCCAGCCAGATTGAGCGGCTATAAGCGAGAGTTATGTGGCTGTGACATTAGCGCACACAAGGGGTGCGATTTGGGGTTCTAACTCCCCTAAAGCTAATAACCTTAAATACAAACTGTATCTTAAAGCTTAGAATCCAGCTCTCAATAAAAATCATAAGAAATATTTATTATTATTTCTGTTGCTTGAAAAAAGCACTTTCCTTTTGCTGTAAATGTTCAAGAAGAAATAAATGGGCGAGCATGTTTTGCTTGAGATCTGCAAACCTTTCAAGTAATTTTGGTAGAAAAAAATTTCATTTCTATTTCTTGTGCGTCGTTTTATATGAATTTTTCGTTTTCTTGAGAGTTCAGTTAATTTTTCGGTGTTCGAATTATTACAAAATTAGACAATCGTGAAAAATCACCATCTCTGTCGAAAATCAGAAAACCATAAATCGAGGAAAATGTACATTAAAGTTTAAAAATTTCATGAAATAAATTAATTTGTTTTTATTAAAACTCTTTTTTAACATTATTACTT
Organism: Rhagoletis zephyria; assembly: GCF_001687245.7. NCBI lineage: Eukaryota > Metazoa > Arthropoda > Insecta > Diptera > Tephritidae > Rhagoletis > Rhagoletis zephyria. The sequence continues at coordinate 43,564 of NW_016161205.1, forward strand.
TTAAAAGTGGAGCTCATCTTGGGTTTATCGAACCGTTTATTAAACAAGTAATTTTTAAGCAGAAAACCCAACCGACTTCAATTCTCATATACAAATTTAGGGTTACCATTAATTTCTTCATCTTTCCGAAAAAAAAAATATTCAAAAACGGTTCACGTTGTCCAAAGTATGCGCCTACATAAAAAAGGCAAAATATTCCGACGAATTGATTACCTCCCCATTTTTTAAAGTCGTTAAAATTCTTGGAGTTCTTTGTTAATTTTATGCAAATAAAGTGCAATTTATGAAACTTCAAAACGATTATTTATTTATTACATACTGTACATAAAACTTGCATTTATTTTAAAGAGCGTATTTCAAAGGTGAACTAGTTCAGAACGCGTTGCCGAGGGGACAGTTGCCACTTCGCAGCACATCGACATCAAAATTATGATACGTGTATTTGAGAACATTGGTTGGGAGGTATATGTCGAGGACTGGTACCGTTCATTTTTAATACACTTAGGTGCTAGTTCGGTTTTCTGCAGAGATTCTGCAAGTGCATATACTAGTATGTACATAAATAAATCGAAACAAATTTACTAGGAATGTTAATCTCGGGATCCCGGCCTGTTTTAGGTTCCGTAAATCCCGCGATTCTTGGCAAATAATCCCGGGATTTTCGGGATTTGTAATTTGCACTGATGGCAATAATAACTATAAACTCCTTTTCTAGACCAGTATTGGCTAGCTCACTATACATATAAAACGTGTGAAAATAAATTGTACACACAAAAATCAATATACTTGCGAAACCATGGGCCAAGTATAGTAAAAATGCGTTTTTAATTTTTTCACTCCGACGTCAGTAATTCAAAAATTTTAATTTTTATTTGAATTCTAAAGAAATTTCCTCTTTCATTTGGTACCCATACTTTTATTCTAAATTGCATTGAATTTTTTAAATAATTTTTGAAATTAGTCCCAACTTTTAAATTACAAAGTACTTCAAAATAAATCCTGACGTCAAAGAGGAAAAATAAAAACGCAACTTTAAATAAAAAAGTAAGTTTCAAATCCATTTATTTATTATTTATTATATGGTAGGAGAGCTTCCCAAACAATATAGAAGCAATTTTTTCGATTTAAGTTCTTGAAAAGTAATGAATATCTAAATCCCGTAAAATTGTAAAATCGAAGAAATTAACATCCCTAATATGTACGTTTATAAGCCATCAGTATGCAAATGTGAGTAGATGTTGTGCGTTTCGCTGAAAACCATTACTGCGTTAATATTTAAAGCGTTTCCTATGCAAATGGTTTCCGGTATTATGAATGGCTCCATCTGAATCAAACAATCACAAGTGGCGCATCCTCATTCGTCCACATTCACGCTCATGCTTTTGTGCATTATTCATATGCTTACGAGCCTAGCTTGCATAGCACATATCAACTAGGGTGATACTTTTTCTATATTTTCATAATATTTTACGTTCCCGTTGTGGCAACCACCAAAAAAACAGCTGACAGCTGCTTGCTGAATTAGTGTTGAATTTAATAGAAAATGGACAGCGGTAGACTCGTTTTTGCGAAAGGTTATCTCGCTCTCTGGATTTTTGACTGCGACACGAGGCGGATGTTTGGTTACACAAACTAGCTATCACACATATATACTCCTATTAAATATTATAGTTGTAATTTTAAGTAATAAAGTGAAAATTAAATAATAAATTACCATCGCATCTTACTTGTACGCTACAACTGGTGACCCCGACGGTGAGAATTAAAAAACCAATAGAAAACTCGCGACTACATAAATTGGTGGTCCCACACTGTAACGTACGCGCACCAGCACCGACTCGATCCGAACCTAACGCCTACTGCCGACGACGGGCAAATAATATCCGCACGCGTTGTGAAACTGCCCCCATTTTGGAAGGATAATTTCATCCTGTGGTTTGCACAAGTCGAGGCTGCATTATCGCCCAATCCGCTCAGACGGCGCAAAGTATAAATATGTACTGGTCCACCTCGATGAGACGGCTTTACCATTTGTCGCAGATATAATTGCTTCCCCACCCGAGGAAGACAAATATTCCGTTTTAAAAGAACATCTGATAAGCACCTTCGAAGATACCGAAGACACTAAACTTCGCCGTCTCCTGCAGGGACTCGAGCACATTGAAGGGAAGCCCTCACGCTACTTGCAACGCCTTAGAAACCTTGTTCCTCGAAAAATACCAGACGAAATTTTACGCACCATATTCCTGGAACCACTATCATCAAATATTCGCTGCGTCTTAGCAATCAGCGCAGCACAAGACCTAACCACGCTGGCTCTTCAAGCGGATAAAATACTCGATGCTCAGAGTAGCAATCATGGCGATACATAAAAGCAACAGCGAACCGCCGATGAAACCCGTCGAAACAATTTCACAGCAAAACAGTATCGATGAGCTAAGGGCAGAAGTACATGCGCTTTCGAAGAAAATTGACAGTTCGATGGTCGGCGGTGGCGTCTGCTGTAATCGCAAGCGGTCAGTACTAATACCTTCGCAAAGCAACAGTTCCTCGAAACACCACTACCCTCAGGCCAACAACAAAATTCTGCACCTATTCGGGAACCAGATATAGGGTCGATTTCGGTACATAATCCGGTGTACCAGAAGGTAAAGCAATTCGACGGTGTCACGAAACGCGCCAAGCATCAGACTCCCAAACATAATATTCGCCACCATATAAACACAAACGGAACACACGTGGCCGAGCGACCACGGAGACTGGCCGGTGAAAAATTAATAGCAGCGAAACGCGAATTTAACTTGATGTTACAGCAAGAAATTTGTACACCCTCTGACAGTGAATGGGCAAGCCCCCTCCATTTAGTAAAAAAGAAAGATGGTACCTGGCGCGCTTGTGGCGACTATCGCCACCTTAATAAGGTCACGACACCCGACCGATACCCAGTAGCACATTTGCACGCGCCATCCAAAGGCTCATCCAGCAACGTTTCGTATGGCCTCACATGAACCGGGACATCGCGCGATGGGCCCGAAATTGCTTATGCTGTCAACGCAGCAAAATACACCGGCATGTAAGAAACGCCCCGCAAAATATTGAGATCCCAAACTCGTCCACATTGACATCGGTGTCATGCCCAGATGCGACGAGTACAGATACTGCTTTACAATCATCGATCGTTACACACGATGGCCGGAAGCGATACCGCTAAAAGATATACAAACCGAACCTGTTACCAACGCATTTTTCAACGGCTGGGTGAGTCGATTTGGAGCACCAACAACCACAACCAGCGACAGAGGAAAANTTACACACGATGGCCGGAAGCGATACCGCTAAAAGATATACAAACCGAACCTGTAACCAACGCATTTTTCAACGGCTGGGTGAGTCGATTTGGAGCACCAACAACCACAACCAGCGACAGAGGAACGCAATTTGAATCCAAATTTTTTGCTGCATTTACGAAACTTATTGGCTGCAACCGAATAAGGACGACCGCATACCATCCAGCTGAAAATGGTACGGTTGAACGATGGCATTGTTCACTAAAATTTGCCATCATGTGCCACTCTATACAAAACTGGGTCAAAAATCTTCCAGTCGTACTGCTCTGCCTACGAACCAGTTTTAAAGAGGATATTATGTATAGCCAGCGTCGCGGAAATGGTGTACGGTACAACACTACGCCTTCCAGGCGAATACTTCGTCGACGAAGAAAAGGGGCCTCAAGCGCAATGTTTTGTGGAGAAATTTCGCGAATTCATGCACACGCTACGCTCTGCACCTACCGCTCATCAAACTAAATCGCGTGCATTCACACATAGGACTCTTAATGCAACCACACATGTTTTCGTTAGAGTGGACAAAACGAAGAAACCACTTGAACCACCATATACGGGCCCATACGAAATCCTCGAACAGATCAGCGACCTCGTTTTTCGGGACAAAGTGGAGGGATGTTCGACTACAATCTCCACCGAGCGACTGTAACCCGCGTTCATCGAAAATACGACGGAATCTAGGCCACCTAAACAAAACAACGAAAGCAATACATCACCAGCGCCAACAACCAGCAGTGATCGATTGCCACGTAATCTTCAAACACATAAGCGGAAACAGCGAAAGCAGTAGCTCGGAGTAGAACTCTAACAAACTTCGGGGGGCTACTGTGGCAACCACCAAAAAACATCTTACAGCTGCTTGCTGAATTAGTGCTGAATTTAATATATATATATATATTTCTATTAAATAGTATAACGTATGTGGAATGAAATACGAACTGATGCAGTAAAAAGAAACAGCGATACCTTCGGATGCAACAAATACTGTTTTCCCACTCACATGAATATTGTCGAAATTTCCAATAAACATTTTTATAGAAAAGACTCATGTCCTTAACGATTGGCCTGTTTAAGTTTTCAGGCATATTGCGGAGGGCTTTTTCAAAAATGTCATTTTGGGACTTTATTGTGCCAACTTGAGTTATTATTTTTTAGCCATTTAGACGATAATTAGTTCACAGTTATATTTAGGTGTCCTTGTCCTTGTCCGTGGTACAAAACTAAAATGAATGTGGTGCAAGCAAAGTTTGGGAAAGCGCTCATAGCCGCCTTTAATTTTCCTTTTCAACTTTAAAAAAATCTTAAGTAGAGTGGTTTGCACATATTTCACTATATCCCTGACTCTTGCATAGTATCTAATGCTTTTTTGCTTGCTTTGCACTTTATTGTCATTATATGCTGTGATTTTGCAGAGAAATCAAGCAATTTATGATTCTTGTTACGGTCTCATTTCGCTGCTATGTGAAACTTTTTTTTCGCACTCGTGGGTTTTCCTTCTAGTGTTTTGCTATCTTTAAAGCCGACGTTTCCTTTGTAAATAAAGTTTTTTTTATGTCTCATAGAGAAAAAATTAAAAAGTACGTTACTTTTCGTGACAATGAGTTTCGGTATGCAAAATTTACAAGCAAATTTTCAGAGTTCGTTCGCTTTCAAGGAAATTATTACTGCATTATAATATACACCGAGGTCATTTTTAATGTAATGCTTGTTAAGATTGCGTAGTAGATTTTGGTATACTCAGTTTAGCTCCTGAGTTTACCAGAATTTTTTTAAAATCTACTTAATTGTCCACGTTTTATTCCGCATACGTTAGTTGTAATTTGTAAGTAATAAAAAATAAAAGTAAATTACCATCGTATCTTACTTGTACGCTACAACGTATTAAGAGACAGCCACTTTATATGAGTTCTATTTTTTTGGTAAAACAAAATTTTCCGAGCGACTTCTTCTGTTAAACTATCAAAATTTACCGTAAAACGTTGTAGGTATGGGAGATCGAGCGAAGAATAAATGATTATGCGTACTTCATAGAGCTTCGCCAAACCCTGGTACCACTGCAATTGAATGTCTCATATCGAATTTGTTTTTTTTTTTTTTTTAATTCTGGGTTTTCGATTCTCAGTTTAACGATTCTCTTACTTAAATCAATTCATCAGTCCATGGCACAGTGATCCAATGTGATAAAGTGTTTATCAAATATGCAAGAATATTTTCTACTTAAGAGTAAATACAACTTTCTTTGAAACAATTTGGCTACATATAAATATAACGGTATCCAAAAAGTCATAGTAAGCAAATAGGGAAAAATTAAATTGTGCGTGCAACGAAAACTGGGTGTTTTTAAAGCTCAATAACTTGTCGAAAAAACTTTGTTTTAACTTCATTTCTTTTTCAGTGAGTGTTTTAAGTAAGAAAATTCAGGGAATATAAAAAAATATCCCTGAAATGGGCGCACATATATTTTTGCAGCTGATAAAGTTCTAACCTTTTTGGTGAGTACCAAATTATAACTTATTATTTTTTTATTCTTTTTTTTGTAGACGAAATCTTTCTTATATCGCGAAACAGTGCACTTACTATATTCATTCTCTCAAATGATCTATACACTAATAGAATACGCAAAAAATCAGCGCCTAGCTGCGGCACCCATACATTTATTTTCTATTTTCAACATGACTCCCAAAATTACAAGACGGAAAACTTTATAATTGATTTTGTTTCTGGTAATATTAGTTTAAGATCTAATGATATAATTAACCCTCCGTGTACGAGGTGGGGTATACCACACCCCAGAGGTTTAAAAATCTTAATAATTCTTAAATAATCAAAGCGGGCTAGTCCCTTTCCCCAGTAGCTATAAACTCAACGTTGCCGTTCCGATTAGTGCAATTAGTTTAGTCCGGCTTTTGCAACGAATCGCGTAACAAGTGCGCAAAGTGCCCTTGGATATGTGCTATTTGAGTTTTGTACTCATGATGAGACATTAGTTCATAAGCTGAAGAAAAAGTAGTGTTTTTGTTTTTTTTAAATAAAGGCCTATTAAAATGTATAAATAAATACGTCTTTTACTTCAACTCATACATTATTAGATGCTAAAAGAAAATAAAAGATTTAGTCACCTAGTATATGGAGGGTTAACTTTAATAAATTGAAATCATATGCGCTAAGCCTAATTTAGAAATTGGACCTAAAGTGGACAAAAGCTTTCCGAAAAAAGAGAGCGATTTCTTGATGCAAATAAAGATTGGCTCGAATTTCAAATAGGCTTGTCACAATTTGTTTGTCCTAAGGGCCAATTTCAAACGGCACTTAAGTTTAATTTTGGATTGCTATTTAAATGTCATTTAGCTTTCTTTCAGATCAACTTAATTTAAATATGCAAACAAGTGGCAGCACCGTTGCTAGTTCCTGGAAATTCTTGTTGCATTTGTTTGTTTGTTTACATTTTGTGCTGAACAGCTGATGGTTGTGGCCAAATGTTGCTCCATTTTTGAAGTGAAACTTCTTACACGAGGTCGGAGATGGTTGCTTTAAATATTTAACACAAAGTCATAAAATCTGTACCATTCGTTCGATTTTCAAAAATGAGTGGTCACATGAAAGGCCTCATCCTTCAGGTGTGCAACATAGCTTTATCTCCATGAAAGGAGTTGCCACATGTTAGAAAATCGAATTCAAAATTTCTCTGCCGCAGAGGTTGCGTTAAATATTTAACACCCAGTCATAAAATCTCTACCGTTCATTCGATTTTCAAAAATGAGGTGTCACATGAAAGGCCTCGTCCTTGCGGTGTGCAACATAGCCTTAGTTCCATGAAAGGAGTTGTCACATGTTAGAAAATCGAATTCGAAGTTTCTCTGCCGCAGAGGGTTGCGTTAAATATTTAACACCAGGCATAAAATCTGTATCGTTCGTTCGATTTTAAAGGATGAGGTGTCAAATGAAAGGGCTCGACATTTGGATGTGTAATTTGATTTCAGTTTTCCAAAGGGTTGCCATATATACGAAAATCAGATTCCCATTATTTATTAAAATAAATAAAGTATCCCAATATGGGTATCAAAATAAATGGTTTTGAATATGATGAAGATGAAGATGAAGATGAACATGAAGATGAAGATGAAGATGAAGATGAAGATGAGATAAAGATAAGATGAAGATGAAGATGAAGATGAAGATGAAGATGAAGATGAAATGAAGATGAAGATGAAAATGAAG
>NW_016161205.1:51981-54197 GCF_001687245.7 Rhagoletis zephyria
ATGAAGATGAAGATGAAGATGAAGATGAAGATGAAGATGAAGCTGAAGATGAAGATGAAGATAAGTAGACTGTTATGATTGACCTGTAATTCTCGCAGAAGATTTCAACGTCAACTTTTCGCTGACCGAAACTGATGAACTGACAAAATTTTTTAAAGAAAAATGTTCACTGGAAATGGTTAATGGTGGAAATGATCTAACCACCAAAGGAGCGGCTACCATTGATGCACGTTTTTTTAGAAATATTAATAATATTAAAAAAAAATTATAATTAAAAAACTAAAAACACGCTTCTATTACAACAAGAACTAAAAAGTATAAAATAATTTATAGATATAGCGACTCCGTTTAAGAAGAATAGGAAGTTCCCTAACTTGCTTTAATTTAACTTTTTTAAATTAGCTAAAAATAGGATTAAAGTGATTGGCCCGTAGTCATAGTCAAAATATGTTCCACTGTAAAGTTAGTTGCAGCATATTGCATAATTTTCAATGCGATATCTGTAAAAAATTGCAACAAACTGTACAGTGGACTTTATTTTGACTATGACTACGGGCCAATCACTTTAATCCTATTTTTAGCTAATTTAAAAGAGTTAAATTAAATCAAGTTAGGGAACTTCCTGTTGTTCTTAAACGGAATCGCTATATCTATAAATTATTTTATACTTTTTATTTCTTGTTGTAGTAAAAGCGTGTTTTTAGTTTTTTAACTATAATTTTACTATCTACTTTTTAGTTTTTTAAAATTTTGCAATTAATGTTATACTGTCTATATGTTTCCCATTCTGTCCATTTCTTTCAATGCGAAGAAAATTTTCCGCACCCTGCTTTTTAGCTACACTTTTTACCTAACGTGCTAGATTTGACCTTAGCAAACAATATTTTCAATGTATTTCAATTAAATAGGTAATACACATATTCTGAATCTAAACCAAATCGGAGCACAGATGCCGATTTTTTAATTATATAGACTCGCGCGCCACATAACTGCCAAAATTTTGTATGTAGTTATTTCTTTTCATGTGGGCAATATGCATTCGAAATATGAACTTAATCGGATCATAAATACGGTTTTTCCAAATATCTCGACTCCTGCGCCACGTATCCGCAAAATTTTTTGCGGATTTATTTTTTTTCACGCAAGTAATATATGTTCTTAGTATGAACCAGATCAGACTATAAACGCGGGTTTTACATATATCTCGACTCCTGCGCCACCTAGCAGGAAATTTTTTTTTGGATTTATTTCTTTTCATATAAGTAATATACATATGTTCCAAATATGAACCAACTGCAAAGCGGGCTATTATCTACCGGAATTGGGTGTCCCAGCACGCACTTCTGGTAGAGAGCAAAGCCTTGCAACTAAACTTACCACGGTAGAAAGAGTGCAATGGGCGGTATCTACCTTCAGCCCATACAAATCACCAGGACCAGATGGGGTCTATCCTTGTCAACTCCAACAAGGAAGTAACTACATAGCCCCAGTCCTCTCCAGACTATACAGAGCGTCGCTCCTACTGGGTCACATTCCCAGTAGATGGACAGAGGCTAAGGTGGTATTTTTACCGAAGGCATATAAACCGGAGCAAATGCCTTCATCCTACAGACCAATTAGCCTCAGCTCCTTTTTCCTAAAAGGCATGGAGAAAATCTTGGACCAACACATCAGAGAAGTCAACCTAGCGGAACGACCACTGAATAAGAACCATAGATTTAGTAGGATTAATGGATAATCCTTTGGTGTCACGCCATCTTTGCATAATGCGCAGGGCTTGTTGCATGCGGTTGGAGATCGTTTCGTCATGCAGCCCTGTTACACAAATTACCAGATCGTCTGCATATCCTTGTGTTTCAAAGCCATGGTCGTTCAGTAGGAACAGGAGTTCGTCTATAACCATAGTCCACAGAAGAGGAGAGAGTACACCCCCTTGAGGGCAACCTCTTGTGGCTGTAATAGATTCTTTCGTGCCTCCCAGCTCCATCCTGATCTTCCTTGTTTTTAGCATAGAAAGCACCCAATTTATTATGATGGGGCTCACTCCCTTGCATATCAGGGCATCTCTTATTGCCCTGTATGACGTGTTGTCAAAAGCCCCTGAAATGTCAATGAAGGCACAAAGGGCTATGTTCTTAGACTCCAGAGCCTTTCGATTTTCGATGTAAGGCTGTGAATGGCAGTCTCAGTGGACTTGCCTGGTTGATAGGCAAATT
>NW_016161206.1:0-5840 GCF_001687245.7 Rhagoletis zephyria
TTGAATAAATTACAATACAGAAAAAAGTCATCTGACTTCCAACTAAGCACAGTAAAATGCAAAACTGAGAATGAGTGCAAAACTGTAACATTTGCCTTAACTTTCATTTTTGTCTCCAGGTTTTTTTATTGTTGTTGGATTGACCNCTCCAGGTTTTTTTATTGTTGTTGGATTGACCTCAAATCGTTATGAGAGCGGGAGTAGGGATGTACCAATAAGAATATAGAACAAAAGTGTGAAAGTCGTTAGAACTATGAAAGATAGCGGTGGCTGAAATAAAAAGTGTTACATCATGTTACAGTTTTGCTCGTCACTGTATGTATAAAACCTAAATAAATCGAACGTATCGATGTTCTTCTTCTTCTTCTTATTTGGCGCTGTAACCGCCTAAGCGATTTTGGCCGAGTCCAAAACAGAACGCCAGTCATTTCTCTTCTGTGCTAACTGACGCCAATTGAAAATGCCAAGTGAAGCCAAGTCCTTCTCCACCTGGTCTTTCCAACGCAGAGGAGGCCTTCCTCTTCCTCTGTTACCAGCATCGCGGCCCGCGTTGAATATTTTCAGAGCAGGAGCGATGCTAATAAAATTTAATATATTAAGACAAAAAAATTAAAGTGGAATCGATTTCCTTAAAGTGTGGTAAGCGTAAGAGCGAATACTGCAGCGCGAATTCGATGGTTTGAAATCGACGACTACAGAGTTGAGGCTGTTGTTCTTATGCAATCATATGTTCTACATATACATATATGTACATATTACATACGAATATTAATATGTATATGTACATTTATTACATATGCTCATACTATTTCGATAACACCATAGTTCGGGCCCTGCAGTGAAAAGCCAAACCAGTCAGTAAACATACTAGTCTAGTACGTGCTAAAGCGATGGCCTGCCAATCCGACAATTTCAAAGAATTTAAGCGTTCAGCGAGTCCGCTTGGAGGTGGTTAAGATTTTTCAAATTAAATCAGTGTAAGTCAATATAATTATTTCAATTTAAATATAAATAACACATTGGAAAATCCAATTCCATTGCAGAAAAAACATAAAGAAATTAAAAAAAAATATAAAAACATAAAAAATAAAAATAAAAAAAATAAAAATATAAAAATAAAAATATAAAAATAAAAATAAAAAAATAAAAAAATAAAAATAAAAAAATAAAAATAAAATAAAATAAAATGATTGTTGGGCTCATTTATGCTTTATCTTATATTTTAATCGCACATATTAATGTAAGGGTTAAGTATCAACAGACTGTGCATAAGTGTTAACGAATTTGACATTTTATACTTTTTTTGTATTTCTCTCTTGAGTTCTTTGCGCGTTTTAATTTGTTATTTCATTAGCTATTATCGCCTGTTTGCTACCACCCGCATATTTTCCCTCTAAATCAATAAAAGTGAACTTTTATGAAATTAAACCGCATATTTTTAATTGCATTCGACCCGAGTTTTTTTTTTGTCAGTAAATAACGCAACAATAATATAAAAAAAAATTCCCCAGGGCCAGGGCTTGAACCTTGGACATCAGGAATACTCCGCCACTGCTTTGCTCTGTCTGCCATTGCGACTGTTGGAGCGCCGTGAGCAACATGGCATACTTATGCTTTTCACGCGGGATGAATCTCATCAACTGGTACGATGTTACTAGTATTTCTACTAGTAGATGCTAATGCATAGCCTGACAACTGACATCTCGCAGGACACCGCCATGTCAAATCTACCAGTTGCTAACATTGCTGGGCTGACACGCAAACTGGTAGAATTCTAGTTCACAACTAGTAGCTTTCCCTGCAGGGGGTGTCTTCAGTTTCTTACAATATATTTTTGTACAAATGTGTGTGTTTACGTGTTGATATCATGCCATTATGATTTAACACCTTACCATAACTGAAGATATTTATTTGTCATATTGCCGATGGATGCGATGCGGTTACATTACCACATCCTGCATTATGTTTTAACATACATGCATACATATGTCATACATTCATATGTACTAATCCGCGTGTACACAGCTTTTGGATTTGTGGCTAAAACATGCACATAGTTGTTGGATAATATGTTTATATGATAGTACTTTCTGGAAATTAACCACATTAAATTAGTTTGACAGACATTTGATGTTGAGGAAAATTGGCCAGCTTAGGGTTACTCTATTTATATGAAGACTATACTTTAAATTTGCTTTAATCATATGAATAATGTCAATATTTTAATAAAATACAATACAAACAGTTTATTTCGTGCTGTTTAGGCGCTTTTAAATTGTCATTTTCGAATTTCGAAGTGGTCACTTACCCATTCCTGATGAAAGAGCATTTGTTTTTGAATTGGGCCGTGTTTTCTTTATCAGATCACTCAATTCATTCAGAAATGCTGCAAAGAAAGTCCTGTTACTGAATTTCTTTTCCCAATATAGGCGATGAGGATTAAGGCCCGTCCACATAGAACATTGGCGTTGCGTTGGCGTTAGCGTCGCTTCAACAGCTGACTATATATACATGAATTCAAATGCAGCCGTCCACATAGCCAAAATTCGACAACGCTCACGCCAACACAAAGCAAAAAGATGTCCAACTCTCAACTTTTCGAGTGCGTTGCTCGTCAGCGGTTGCAAATAAATAAAAGTATGTGAAATATTTTTCCTTTTTAATCAAGTGCGGGCAAAAAATATCGTTTTTAATGCAATTATTGATATGAAATATTAATTTATATGTCGTTAGTATGTTAATTTAGTGGCCCAAGCATTCGCTGCCAAGCGTTCATTGTAGCAAGCATACTTTTAACGAGCGTTCTGTCAAACCAACGCCAACGCCAAAGCCAGCGCGAAAGTTCTATGTGGACCGACCTTTATCCTGAGCAGATCGAACTTCGCGCCTGCCTTTAGGCCGCTTTTTCAACCGTTGCTTTAACAGATTGGACAATGTGTTGTATGCCTACTGCATGCACTCGTTCCATAAGGGACTTACAGTTTTACGTCGCTTTCGAACGGCAAATAATATTCTTGAAAACTTTTTTATCGCATCAGTTAACTCACCTATGAGTGATTCCATAAGAACTTAACTTTTTTTCATTAAGATGTCGCCCTGATCAGAAATACAGCCTGTATCTTTCCGAGGGATAGTACGAACTTCTAAGAACTCAGTTACCCCGGTTTATCGTCTTAAACTAATATTTTTTGCCAGATTTCCAAAGAGTAAAATAGTTCTTAAAAAAGAACTCTCTCAACTGGCTTAACATAATTTTCCATTCATTTGTGGCATACTTAACTACATTTTGTTAGTGTCGGTACCAACTGAGTTCACTTCATTTTATTTTCACAAAAAACTTTTTGAATGTTCTCTTCTCACTTGACACACCCAAAACGTTCCACCTCATCTCCTGCGACCATATCAACTTTAGCTTTAGGTTTACCTTTAACTTTAACATGTCATTGTGAGATGTGTCCAAATTCGACTGCTATCAATCAAAACACTCGCATCAATACGGGAATATGCTCATCTTTAAATGTGTGTTTGTATATACATATCTAGTACTTATGCAAGTTTGTGTTCCTCCATGTATGTACTATATAAATAAAGATGTGTTAGCTAACCACCAACAACAATAATACATCAACGTCATCAGAAAGGACATACACATATACACATGCATACATATATGCATGCACATCAAAAATGCTCTTGCAAAAGGGACATAAAACCTAAGCCAAAGATTTGACATGGATCAGTAATCTAATGCCAGATTACTATTCCGCATGAGTCGTTGCTCGATGTGTTGGCGTTGGCATTGATGTTAATGTTGCTGTTGGTGTTATTGTCACTGTTATTGTTGGGTTTGGTTTAGGAGGTTTTAGTTATGTTGTTACTGTAACCAAAGCTTCTTTCGCATTCAATGCTGTTGGCTGTGCTAAAATACCGCCCTCACCTCACCTCATCTTACCATTATTTACTGTGCTGATGCCGCTCGTTTGTGTTGGTGTGTCTTATCGTTCATTTGGCTGGTTTTACCTCTGTTGCAACCACTGCTACTAGTGTTGTTGTTGCAAACTCTGCGCTACTCGAACTGTGCTCAGTGTGTATGTATGTATGCTTGCTTGATTTAGAGGTGACTGAAGGAATTGAGGTGGCTTCACAGTATAACCTTTTTTACGAAAGTAGGGAATACATCAATTTGTGTAATTTTTTGCGTTGGTTATAGATTTGTACATAATGTATGATTGTCCATATTTTCTGTGAGAGTAAATAAGAACATGTTCCAGGATTTCTTAAGGTTAGTTTGTACTTTCTGTAAAAGAGTCCTAGCTCGAAGAGTGCAGAATTTTCTTGAAATAGATCATCGCAAGAGACTAAGAACGAGTTATAACACGTATTTTCGTATTTTGAAAGAATATAAAATATCTCCAATTTCAAGTGAAAATTTCCATAGCTTTTGACTACAAATAGGGTGGTTGTGCGTCCGCATAAGTTCGACTGAATCCCCTTCCAGAGACGAGCAACCGTGCAGGGCGATTTGGGAGTCCAATTACTTGGACATTATGACCACAATGTCTGTAGTTAGTATGAGTAAAGAAATCTTCTTTAATTTTGAAATTTTTCTTTAAGTTGAAGAAAAGGATTAGATAAATAATTGACTACAGGGGCTAAAAATATCCGTGGTTTGATTTTTCTTCTATTATAGTTTTCACGTGATTTTAATTGCTTCGTTCGATTATATTTTCTGCTATTTTATGTTTTTTTTTTTATTTTTTCGATCAAAAATTCTTGAAGCTAAATTGTTTTTGTTCTAATTTAGAGTGAATTTCCTACGTCGTAGCGTTCTTATGGCCGCTAGAATTCTTTAAAATTTGAAAAAAAATTAAACCCGTAAAATCGATTCCGGATGATCGGAAAAATAAAACATCTTTCACATAAACATTCTGAAACAGAAACAAATAATCACTATTACTGAAGTTCCGAAAAAATCCACATAATTACCAAAATCTCGAAAAATCTCGAAAAAACTCCTAATCGTTCCGAAAAATCGCGAACTACCACCAACGAATGCAAATAAAAGCAAAAAGCGAAGATTTCGGGAAAAAGTCGAAAACATTTCAAAAATATCGCGTGAAAAGCTTGCAAATCCCGAAAAATTATAAACCATTTAATTTTATTTCACCGTGCGACAGTAAATTTTACACACTCGGACGCCAGGATTTTTTTTAAAGGACTTTGACAGTTGACTTTAACATTTGAAAAATATGATTAAGTCAATAAATTTTTGAAAAAATTTAGTGCAATGCACAACATTAATTATGGCCAAACAAGTAGATATTGATTGCTTCGTGTGTTTGTATTTTTTTTTATGTTTTTGTGACACGGTATTATCAATGCCTAAAATCTAAAAAGCAAAAATTATTTTTGCTTAAAACAATTATCAGCTATTCTTTGCCTTTTATTTGTGCTTTGAATCTATAAGGAGTGGAAGATCAACGTTCCTTGAAAGACGGAATAGGGTCATTTGACCCTGCACTTTTAAAATTAATTTTAGTAACGAAAAACTCATGATTTGAAATTAAAAACTGTTCATTCATTAAAAAATTTCCATTTGCATTTATGCACAGTATCGGCCATATCTATAGCACGCCATTTCAAAGTGATATTGTGTGCCACTTATGTTTATTTATTTATTTTTAAGAATTTTCAATTAAAATACAGTTCTTTCTCTAACAAAACCTATATAAACCCAAGTTTAAGAACTTATAGAAAACTACAAAAAAGTGCAACAAATTTTAACCTAAATTTCAAACTTTTTTCTCGGAAGTGTTTGAATTTTTCTGAATACACAGTTT
>NW_016161206.1:7919-54186 GCF_001687245.7 Rhagoletis zephyria
TAGAGACACACTACTATGTACGTACGTGTTGGAGAAGAAGCATTTGAGCAAATACGAGTTGAAACGCTACAGTCACGTACCGCACCAAACAAACAATGATTTTCTAGCAAATCTACTGCTCCCCAACCATCAGCAATCCAGCGATGACACAAACACAAACACAACAAGTAAGAAAGTCTAAGTTCGGGCAGAGCCGAACATTAAATACCCGGCGCACGTATTAAATATATGTTTTTCGCCTTAACGAAAGCTACGGCTACATGGTAAGCCGGGGCGTATCAATTTGGAGTAAATTAGAGTCCTTAAATTTCGATTTTGAAGTTTCAAGCAGTTCTGAAATTTACCGTTATATGAGAAGCGGCCGTTATTTTAGTCCGATTTCAATAATTTTCAACGGTTTGCTTATATGTGGCAAGCACAATCACCACACCGAGTTTGGTCTTTTGGAGTTGTTGCAGCGTTCTTTGGTCTTTTGGTTGGTTGAATGTCTGATTCGTTTGGTGGCCTGCCTGCCCGTTCGATCGTTGTTCTTCTTCTCATCTATTTTATATTCTACGGTTGCCTGCTGTTCGCTGTCAACGGTGCCATCGTATCACAAGCGCCGATGCACACACACGATCATACTAACAATAGGACATATCTACATACATTTACTCACTGTATAGGTTTGCAGGTTCTTCCTTACGTTGGCGGTGTTACTGACATTGGCTTAGTTTACCAATGATAGGCAGATATAAAAGCTTGTTTGCAATTCTGGGATGCCCTCCCATCGCTATGCTTCCTCTGGCTTAGTGACACTAAGTCATGAAGGCTGTCAGGGTTTGCCTCTATATTTTATTAAGATTATTTTTATATTTCGTTGCACTATTCTACAGTCTACCGCGTCTTGAAGTTTTTGTGTCCGAAGGTAGGTTGGTTTGAAGGCAAGGAGTGCTTTATAGATTCCAAACAAACAACTATTAGCTATACTATATTAAGTCTCACCTTGGCCGCTAAGCCTAGATTATAATCTAACTCCTTGGTCCTGTGGAGCAATGTCAGTCTCTAGAGCTAGTATGAGTTTCTAGCTGACCTAAATATATGGCCTAGTAGAGGTGCACGCAGGACTAAATATTCAATACAGATCCAGGCCATACCGACATTCAGTTTTTAGGTCCCAAACCCTAGATTTTTCTGATTTCTACCGCGGGTCCTGTGTGTCTTTCAAATTAATTTTAAATAATTTACTTGAATATATTTTTCTCAAATATTCTGGCATCTTCTGGTTATGTATTCCGTTGCTTCCCATTCGTTTTTGTCTCAATGTAACAATAAAAAGTGGTAATTTCATATAACGTTGCGCCGGGAGTGCAAATTTTTAAAGACCTTTCCGATACTGCTCATCCCAGCCATTTTAAATTAAGTACCATGGGTTCCACGGGTTCCGATATCCCGCTTCCATTTCTTTTGCATAGATAAATTTGTCAAGACTTTTTGAAAGAAAGTATCGATAATAAACTGAAAATATTAGTGATTTTCTGGTTTTTTCTGGACTTTTTAGCCCAGTAAAATTAGATAAATGTGGTAGAAAAATTGAAAAAAATTTGTAATAGCGATTTTTTGATGTAGTTTACTTCTATTTGACACTTAGATCATGGATACACAGTCTTGCCCTTAAATTTCATTTGGCAACATTCCGCCATCTTGGATTAAATTTTATTGGGGTTTTTTTGCGATTTGCAAGCTTATTTAGTATTTTTCGTAAAAAAATGTTTTAATACAAATATGTAGAGAATTAATTGGGGCTTCATTGGCTGTCCTGTCTCTGTGTGTAATCAAATAAATTTAAGAACCTTCGAAACGTTTTAAGTACTAAATACATTTGGCTTATTTGTCTGGCATCCTTGGCATAAGCTTAGGGAGGACATGATTCAATAGCAATTTGTATCTTTTCTTTCCCCAGAAACTCCTCCAAGATGTCTAGAGTAGTTATAGAATGTTTAAAGTAGCAGTCTCGAGTTCTTCGACCCCACACCCTAATAAGTGTGTATTCAGCAGGACATCAAACTCAGAGTGCCCTTTGACGAAGACTCTGCTCAGCTCGGCTTTCTCCCTGATACCCTCAAGGGATTCGTAAATTACCTCTAGGAGCTTTTGTTGGCACCGCGGATGACCTTTTTGTACTTCCTTAAGATTTCCGTATACTGGTACCAGACCTTACTGCTTTGGCATTCGTAGAAGGACTTCCTTACCTATTTCCGAAGCTTCGTAATTTCCACCAAGGTGTGTCCTTATGCCAAGGAAGCCCTTTGTTAAATGGTCCATTCTGATGTCAAGCTCGCCTGTGCCGTTCCTTGAAAATAAGTTTTTGGAATATATTTCGGCAAGGATTTATAAAGGATAATTCAAATCGAAAGAGTACACAACGGTAATGCTAGACCCTGCATCGCCGGATACTCTCTTCTGTGGAGTAGCCAAAGCAATTTTGGCTGATTGTTTGCCTACATATGCATACATAGGACATTGTTGCCTTAACCTGCCAACCAATTTTAACTTACTCTCTTATCTATTTTCCGTCTCCGCGGCTGTATTTTACACTCAATCTCTTATCTCCTTGCATTTCTTTCGCTTTCAAAAACAGTCTTTGTTGTTTCTATCATTTCTTATCACTTTGCTGAATGTGTCTCTGGGCTGTCATTTTCATTTCGATGAATATCTCGCCCAACGACGTACATATCATCGTCAGCATTAAACTCATCCACAACATTTCGCATAAATTACCGTCTGCTAAATACGACCTCAGCGGCCTAGTGATTTTTATTTGGTGTGCGGTTTCATGTTGCCACTTACATTTACGAGCGAATGCGAATGAATGAATAGACGTACAGGGGACACTTTTCTCATTCCATTAGAACTCATACTATACATGTGCATTAGACTGCATCACTCCCCATCAGTGTTGCCAGAACTTTTTGGACGAACCGGCTAAATTGGCAAATAAAACCGGCTAAAAACGGCNCGTCGCTTAAACAGTATTTGAAAAAAAAAACTGGGGCATGAATGAGTTTTTTTTTGCACAGAAATTAAAAGAGTGGAAAAACACCTTTCTACTGAGACCCCATAAGTCTAAATCAAAATAGTTTTGGCCCCGTTATTCACGTTTTTCGTAAATTAATTTTTGAAAAAGGCTAAAAAACAGCATCAAAAAGCTCATTATTACGATTCCGTTGAAAAGATTTTTAAATATTTTTATGCAGATTTTTAAGCTTAATCGGGTTTGCCATCTCAGGGATTTTTTTTTAAGTTCTTTAAGAAACTATTTTTATTCATAAAAAATACATTTTCGGAGGTATTTTCAAATCGGTCCAGCTCACGTAAATCTTAATATTTTTCCGAGATATTTTTTGGCGAACGTCTTCAAATGTAATAAGTTTTGTAATCCCGGCGGAAAAACCGCAACTTTTTTGGGTGATACAGTCTAATGTACTTACATACATTCATTTATTAGCATACCCATAATTGCTGGCAACATATTAATGCCTTCTGTTTTAGATATCGGATGATTAAAGTCCATGGTGGTACATATGCATCTAGATGCCATAGGAATATTTTTGCATCAAAAAGAAAATTTTGAAAACAAATTTTCGCTTACGTTATTTTGGCGGTTAGGGCTCGATATTAATAAATGTTGCTTGGTTCTAGAGTTTATGAGTTTTGCTCTTCTTATTACATTTTCGGCTACTAAGTATCTTAATTTTATCTGTGAAGGGTATGCATATTATTCATACGACATGTCGCACAATAGTCTTCACCCTAAAATCTCTACTTTTTTTTCTCATTATTTTAGACTTATCTTTTTGTAACAGTATTTATATATTTTGAATTTCGGGAAAAAGTTTCACAACCATAAATTTTCTTTGTTTGAAGACGAAATAGTTTTAGAAGGAAAGTCGAAGGTGTCTAAAGAAATTGAAATGTTGTACAGGGATCGATTTTAATCCCTAAATTAACTTCTTCTGTTTGACTTTTGTGCTTCGGAATTTTCCATGTCGAGCTTTACTTGTGTTGATAGACGCTCACTTCGATCGGGCTTCTCGTTTTCCGATTTGGAGGCAGTCACGTAGTTTGCCTGGAGCCTAGTGCTACAGACAATAATTCCACTATATCTATTGTGTAGGTTGAATTTTCTGTGGGACTAAAGATACAATCTACGCCTACACTGGCGTTGAAGTCATCCAAAAATATTTTTATGTCGTTTCAAAGAAAGTCCTCTCCCATGGATCATAGAAGCTGTATTTGGTCACTTCATCCTTCTCTCCCATGAAGAACCTCACTTTGAGCAGATTTTGGCGAGACGTCTACTGAAAGGAGAAAGGAAAGCTTGGCGATTATTAAGACTCGTCAATCTAGACAGGCTTTGATCGCTGAGACAACAGCTAAGATAGTAAAAATCTGAGGCATTCCGTTACGTCCAACCGATTCTTGTGAAATGACACGTTTGACATTTATCGACACGTGCCTCAACCAATCATCATCTTGGGTTTTGAAAAGTGCACAGCTCCACAGGCGTAATTAACGCTATAAACACTCAGATAAGTCCTAATCTTGACCATTGCAGTCCCTAAAAATAACTTTCCTAATACAGTTATACCTGGCGAAAGCCATTTATACGGCGGAATTGCTGGCAAAATGCCACTGGCCTTCGATCGAGAGGGGCACGACCATTCGATCCGACGCTGTAAATACGGGCTGCACATTTCACCAATGAACCTTCACGAGCTATTGCCCGAACTCGTATTTCAATCTAATATTACAGGATGAAGTGTGGGACTTCTTTTGTCCCGTCGAGATTCCGGACATTCCAGTTGTATTCCTTCAATCTAAAGTCCCCCGTATGGAGGGGTCGTTATCAAAAGAGGGAGTCTAATTCAAAGCTTGTTGAAGTTCTTCGTTGGTTTTTACACGGTGACTTCCTGTGCGTAGACGGGTCTAAAGTTAATGGAGTCCCCACTTCTTCGCAAGTTGGGCTTTCTAAAATTAACATTATTCTAAATAAAATCTTCAGAGTGATATATATTTCTATATACATATATATGTATATTTTTTAATTTCCTTCTGAAGACCATCACTTCTCGGATACCGTGTATCTATAGTTTTGAATACATATCTTGAAAACGCTAGATATTCGTCCAAAGGACAACTAGTTCGAACGCCCGCCGCCTTACTTAGCTCCATTTAGCCCAACAAAACACATTACGGTACTCTTTAATGATTGTCTCCCTCAACTTCATACCTCCCTTAGTCCTCTCTTAGTTGTTAAACATTTGCAACAGTCAAAATAGTCAACGAAATACAAACATTTTCCAATAGATACCCTTAAAGTTCTGTCAGCATTTTACATTTACGCATTTGTACCCAAACACTCTGCTTTGTGACTGTTGCTTTAGCTGTTGTTGTTGCTGTTTTTGCTTCATTGTTGATGCACAAGCAAGATAGCAAAAATGTCATTCTCATTCGAAGCGCTTGTGAACGCACATTAATATATATTCATACATATATGTATATATATGTATATATAAGTACATAGTACATAGACATGAACTTAAGTAGACAAAGTAAAAGCCAACAGCCAACGGCATCCAACTGACAGTCAAATCAACCAAACTTCATTCACCCATCCCTCACGTGGTGGCTGATATCGAAGTTGTTGATGCTGCGCTGTCGATGTCGTTGAGTACTTTGCATAAATTTTCAAATAACTTTGTAACTTTGAATTTGGTAGCAAAAAGTATGGTAATTCTTTACTTTTTATGGCTTAGATTATCATAATTATTGTAATACTTTCCGCTGAGCGCAATGAGGTCGCACACAGAGTAAGCGTCGTGTTTTGCGATCAGTGATGCCACAATGTTTTTTTATTTGTTACCAACATCACCAGAAAAAGTTACCAAATTGGAAAAGAAATTAATTAACTTTTTTTATGTGAAAAGTATAAAGTTGACATCCCACACCAAGCTTTTCAGGCATTCGCGCTTTTCAGGCTTTCAGCCTTCTACTCGGATAATATTTTTATGTTGGCGGGAGCGTCGAAAGCCAGAACACCAAAAAAGCTTGCGAGTTCCGAGGTTCGATTCCTTGTGCAGCGGGTTTTTTTTTTTAATAAAGCGTTTTCTCTTTTCAATTCACGTTTTTTTATTAATCCATTCAAGTTTGTTTCTTTTTATAATTTAATTAAAAAAATAAAAAACTTTTAATTCCTCTAAATTTTACAAACTCATTTTATGTAATTTTCCAATTTTAATTAAATTTTTTTTTCTTTTTTAATTTAATTTTCTTGTAATTTTTAAATTTTATTCTTTGAAAATGAAAAACATTTTTCGAATTTGATCTAATATCTATGTACTCGTTATTTTCTTCTCTTTTTAATACAATTTTTTTATTTTGTTTTATCTTTTTTATTTTGTTTAATTTTTTTGTTTTTTTATTTATTTTTTATTTTTTTTTTATTTTTTTTTTTTTAATTTAATTTTGTCTTAATTTATGGATTTTATTGTTTAAAAAAATATATATATTTTTTTCATTTAATTAAATTTTTAGAAACTTATTTTATAAGTTTTTATTTTCTTACTTAATTACTTATTTTAATTATTTTTCTTTCTTTAATAATTGGGTTTCTTTTGATTTAATTTTATTTTAATTGTTAAAACGAAATGAAGTAAAAAAAAATCTTTTTAAAACAATAAATTCTAAAAATAAAAAGAAAAATTATTAAAATAAATAAAAAAATCTAAAAACAAATTAATTTAAAAAACAAAAAAACTATTAAAATAAGTAATTGTTTTTCTTGTTGTTTTCAAATAATTTGTTATCTTTTTTTGATTAAATCTTCTTCTTTTAATTTTTAGTTATTATTGTATTAATAAGAAAAATATATACATACTATATTTTATTTAGTTTAATTTTTACAAAAGATATTGTTAACAGACAAACAGAAGGACGCAGATCTTTCTATTAGATTAGTATTTCGAAAGACAGAAAAAAAACTTTCAAAAAAGTTGCCAGAGTTGACAAGACTTTTTTTCTTTCGAAAAACTCTGGTTAGTTGAGAGACAATTGCCACGATTGCCCTATTAGACTCACATAGACAATGCAAAGTTACTGAATGCCATAGATCTTTGAATGGGAACATACATACACAGAATTATACTCAAATGCATGCCACTACACTACACCGGGAGATTGAGTAAATGCGAAGCTGACGAATTAGAAAGAAAAGTAACGACCGCCCAATAGCTTTTTTTAAACAGCTTGTTACAAATCGCACCGAGCTAGTAGTCAGTGAATGCTCGAATCAACTTTTCGGCCTGTGATATTTCCCGGATACCCTGGGCTTTCTATAAGAGGAATCGCACATCTTTGTTCTTAAGCTGAAACTTTAATGAGAAAAATATTTTTTTCCATGTGAAGACTGTTACAGGCCACGTTCTAAAGTAGAATCAGATTGGATATGTATAAAAACGGGGAGGATTTACTCTTGAGAAAGGTTAACAAACTCAAAAAAAATAAGCTAAATCCCAACTTAATAAAGAAAAAATTACCAATTTTGGAAAAAACCAAAACGGCAACGCAGTTGCGATTTGATCCGGTGGCGGCTCAGAATTGTTGTTATTTTTGTCGTTGTTGGCTGCCATTTTTATGTTTTGTTGCTTCGCTGACTGGTCAATGAGCTAGGGGAATTGCGCTAACGGGAGTGGGAGGCGGCGTTGGTCTTTCGGTTGGCTGATTTGTTGAAATTTTCGCTATGTGATTTGAATTTTGTATTTTTATTTATTCAGTTAAGGCAAATCGTCTGTATGCGGAGGAGAAGTGCTTGTGGCTTATGGAAATTTCAGATTTAATGCAATGTACTTAATTATGAGCCAGTTTAAGCCAGGTGGGAAAATGATGATTGCTTCTAAATTATGATTTGTATGCCCCATAGAGAGAGAAAAGAAATTAAAGTGTGATTTGGATTGTTTTGGTTTTTTTTTTGTTTGAAACATATTTTTTATTTTTTTATTTTATTTTACAAATTTGTTTGCATAATAATGAATATTCTACAAATAACTATATTGCAATTCGCAGCACTGGCATCGGTGGCCTTCGACTGTTCTTATTGTCATGTAGGTGGGCGTAAAGTCTAAGAAAATCTACGTCTTATAGAAGTTTTGGCTATATTTCTTTGGTTTATTTAATTTTTAATATTTTTTTAATAAAAATCTAACTTCTATAACAAACTGTCTATAAGCTATGTTTGAAATTTAGGCGAAAATTTTTTGAACTTTAACACTTTTTGCACAAAGTTTGAAATGTCGATTGCAAGGTTGGCGACATTTGTTTTTTCGGTTTTTATTTTTTCAGGTTACTTCCTCATCCCTTAACTTTGGCCATTAAAAAATGTAAATATAAACTGCGAATTCGTGTATTTAAACCCACTTGCTGCCTACTTTTCTCTATATATTTTGATCAGGGACCGTATCAGTTACAGTTTTTAATATAAAAATCGCTCTTTAACAATTATTTTTTTCACTTTTATTTAATTACTCCTTAAATAACAATTATTGACGATTTTTATTTTATAAATCCAAAATAAGAGTAATTTTTTATTATTATCTAAATAATCTGCAACCAACAGTTATTTTTAATTTTTATATTATATGTCTTAGATAAGAGTAATAAAAATCAGTCAGCGACTTTTATTTTTTAATCGTACATACTTGTAAAAGTCATTTATATAAGTTTTAGTAAGCTTTTATTTTCCAACACCTATGACTTAAAAGGTAAAAGTCAGTGACTGACTTATATTGATAACTTTTAAAAGTAAAAGTCGCTGGCTGATTTTTATTGATGAATTTTATAAATAAAAGTCTCCAATTGTTGTTTTCTAAGACATATAATATAAAAATCAAAAATAATGGTTATTTTGGATTTATAAAATAAAAATGAAGAATAACTGTTCTTTTTTTAATTTTGCATACAATTTACAAAAAAAAATTATTTTGAAATCACATTCTCGTTGAAAAATAAATCAAGTGGTATTTACCACTTAGTTTTAGAACATTTCCTTCATAGTGAATTTTTCAATGACAGAGTTTTCAACAATAACCGTTATGTTCGGTCCCTGATTTTGCTGGCTTTCCATATGAATGCATCTCGCCATTCGTGTACATATTTACTTATAAATACAAATTTATGTATGCAAATGCCTTTGTATGCTCATATTTACTTGTACGCGTATAAGTATTTAACGCCTCTGCCAGATGCACGTGCGGTGAGGCGTTCACGTGGAAGCAGCCCCCCAATTCTTGCCCAAAACCAAAATGGCGTTAGACTGAATACGCTACGTGGTGGTATAACGGCCGGCGCACTTGACGTGGGTGGGCAAACAATTTCACACGTACATACATAAATTTATATGTGGATATGTATTTATTTCCATGCGCAAGTCTGACTGCGTATGACATTTGCACGCACACACACAAAGGCCACTTCCTTGTGCCTTGTGCATTCATATCAGTTCATCAATGTGTTTGGCCGTTTATGGCATTTGCTGTACATTTATTGTGGTTTGAAGCGTAAGCTTTGGCTTGGCTTTAGCTTTAGCTTCTTATCAGATCATTTTATTTAAATTTCAACTTATTGCTAAATATTTATGATTTGATTTATTGCGCATGGTTGTTATGGTTTCCTGTTGCAATGCTGTTTGCTGATTTTTTATGGATTGATAACATAAATCATTTTGAGGGGAGAGAGAACCGGTGCGGGGTGGTAGTTGTGCATGCATGTTTATCATAGCGAACCTTTATCGGATTCTCATTCCATTTTATGCAAATATACTAGGAATTTGAATTTTTATAATCGGTGTCTATTTTCCTGTATAAAAGTTAAAAATAAGGGATTTATCGCTGATATTTCATATGCGCATAAATTTCTGCTGCTGCGGTCCCTACTGCACGACGTTAATCTAATATGCCAACATTTTTTTTTTAATTAAGCGTCAAGTGAATAGTGAATTTGTTTGAGTTAATAAGCCAAACATTTTAGGTGAAATCATAATGCCAATGACAAGTGAGTTAATGAAGACAGCCCTAGGCGATATTTATAGGTAGGATGTAGTATAAAAAGTATCAAATAAAACATGCTACATTTTTTTTTGTATATTCGCATTTTGAAGTTTTCTTGAACCAATTTCAAACTGCATCCAAGCACACTGTGAAGTATCTTTTACAATAAACACACACAATTTATTATTTTTATTTACTAAAGTTGCCGAAAGCGTTTTACTTCTGGGAATAAGTAATGCAAATTGATGTAAAGTATGCCGAAATGATTATGACTTTGATAGATAACTCCCACGAGGTCAAATAGCTAGTTAAGAATAAGAAATTTAGCAGATGTTATGAAATTTTCTTAAAGTGGAAGGGCAATGCAAGTGGGTGTGTAAGTATGAGAATATAAATACATAGGAATGAATATGTTGACTCAAAATGAAGCTTTGGGTGGTTGTTGTCATCACAATAATAAGTATTTAAATAATAACAGGCCAATTTTGGCAACTGTCATTCAATTTACCACAGCGTTTTGAAAGACCTTTGTCATTTCTGACCAATAAGTTTTTTTTGAAAAATTAAATTAAATAAGAATATAGATATATTTTTCTTTTTACAACAATAAATACTAAAAAGTATATGAAAATAACATAAGTTAAGTAAAGAAAATATTAAATAAAAAAGAAAATAATTAAAATAAGTTTTTAAAAATTAAATGAATTTAAAAAATAATTTTTCTTTTGAAAAATTTAAGTAAAATAAGGAAACCATTTTATTTAATAATAAAAGTTCCTAAAAATGAATTCTTATTAAAAACAGCTATATATATTTTTTAAAACGATAAAATCTAAAAATTAAAGGAAAATTAAATTAATAAAAAATAAAAATTAAATAAATTCGTTAAATGAAAATGAAATTCAAACAATATTTTTTTATTAAATAAATTTTTTAAAACAATATAATTTAAAAATTAAAAGAAAATTAAATTAGCTAAAAAGAAAAAGAAAATAAATTCGTAAAATGTAAATGAAATTGAAACAATATTTTTTTTATTTATGTGAAAATTAAAAAAAAAAAATAAAACCAAAAAGAAAATAATTAAGAAAAAAAGGAATTGAATTCAAGAAAGAAAAATACATAAACTAAGTTGCTAAAAATTAAAAATATATATGCATATCTTTTTAAATAAAAAAAAAAGAAAAAATTAAATTAAAAAGAAAAAGAAAAATAAAACGAAAAAAAAATAAAAAAAAACAAAAAGAAAAAAATTAAATAAATTCGCTGCCCTACAGGTGGTATTTTTAGCCGCTTAGGCCATAACTAAATTTTCTAAACTTTTAAGAAATTTAAAAATTAGTCACATTGGATAGAGAACAATTCTCAGCCCTTCTCATCTTTCTATCTTGCGCGGCGACAGTGAAGAAATAGATATGTATGTGTTTTTAAATCGTACATGATGTTATCTTGATCAATGTTTTGTTTCAGTAACATCTGTCGAGGAAGATCTGAACGATGAAGTACCATGTCACTCATCATCATTTTAATGCAAAAAGTACGTTAACTGAATTTTCAGAAAAAAAATAAATACTAGTTATAAGTAAAAAAAAAAAAATAGTTTTACATATTATTGCATTTTCTTACCCAAAATTTTAAGTCATTATCCACTGAAAAACCATTTCGTTGGCACAAACTCAACCAAGGGAGTTGAAATAAATAATATAAAGTAAATAAATCATTTTGACCTGCTCGATCGGCAAAATACCCCTATGTCTGTCCGAGGATTCGAACCTCGGATCTCACGAACGGCACGCCAGTGCTTTACTACTGTTCTTGCATCTCCTTTTTTAACATGCTCAAGTGCTTTCTGTAAAAAGAGTCTTTTTCCATAAAAGTTGTGAAAAAGGCTTTTTTGTAAGACTTTCGTGCCAGAATAAGCAAAATCTTGCAAACTATCTTGCCTACTGTCTTACAAAAGATTTGCAACTACCTTAGCTAGAATTGATAGGTAAATGTGGGCATAGTACATATATACAAATCTCACTCAAAAATAATTAAAGGGTAAAAATTGTCAAAATTTTCACTTTGTAAACTATTTACTTTCTCAATATTTTCGAAACCATATATTTCGAGTGACAGTAACTTATTTTGCTTTCTGCCAAACGTGAGTAGATACTCGCCCATGGCTGTACGTGCGCGCCTATGTATAAACATATGTCACACGCATGAAATTTCATTTGGTGATTGCTCACAAAGATTTCCCGCTGCTAGGTGTTGTAGAGGTAACCCGCAGTGCACAGTGTACTTTGCTTGGGCTTTAGAAGCGGTCTGGCGGCGCCAGCGTGTCTCCTGCGACATTTGTGCAATGTAGTTGACACTTTGTTTTTAGGCCAACCCACTTTACTCATTTTCTGCCCAAGTGTGCGTGTGTGTGTTTGTCTTCGGTTGACAGACCCATTTTATTCTCGTCCGTTGCTATTTGCCAAAAATCCGTTTCTCCCCTTTTCCCCAATTTTTCTGCCATTATTTCACTCACACGCTTCTGTTGCAATTTTCAGTTTTCAGTTTTCAAGTTCTCAACGCGCTTGTTGGCCTGTCATTCATTGCTGCACCGCGACGCACCAGACCACACCACACCGTGCATCTCATCGAAAGTAATCATTTTGCGCGAACATATGACCATGGCAGTCTAAACAAGTGCCGCAGGCGTTCACCGGGTTCAGCCTGTTCGGTGTGTTTACCCACTCGCAGTCTCGCAGACTCACAGACACACTAGTGAGTGGCTGGCGCACGGCCTGAATTCGATTCACTTTTTGTACATAGCACAAATTCTAGATAACTTTACTGATGTACATACATATGTATGCACTCGTATATATACATTTGTGTATGCGTCTGTAAATAATTGTATGTGTTACAGTTTGCTTTGTAAACTTTGTTGGTTTGGCAGCTTTCGCTTCATAGGGGTTGTTGTGTTGTAAACAATTTTATTTGCTTATGCTGGCCTCTAACCAGTCACCGGTTTTGCCTGTTTTGTTGTTGTTGTTGTTGTTACAATTCCGCCAAGGACCTGTACGCCTCATCGAACATCATCATTAAGCGCAGACAAAAAGGGAAATACCCTTTGCATACATTCGATTCCATTGCTGTGTGTTAAATTTACTGTCTACTGCACTGAGGTTATGCCTTTTATGAGCCGGTGGAAGGGTCTTTAAAATTGTTACTTGCTAGGTAGATAAAGTTTTCGGTGGATTTGGTAACGAAAGTCTTGTTTGTAAGAGACATTCTTTAGCCGAGAGATGAGCTTCTCCTGCGATTGGTACTACGCATCTCCAACCATACGCATCTGTCTTCTTGGTGAGGTTAGGTGGCAGCCCCGCGACGGTCTCGCTTAGAAATCTCTTTTTTTGTCTTTTTTTATTGCCGCAGTCCCCATGCCAGCTTCAGGCCGCTCAGTAAAACACTTTCGTTGATGAAAATATCTTTCTATCGGTAGCAAGTGTCAGATTTTGTTTAAGTTATCCTTTGGAAAAGAGCTGATAGCCTCGGTAATCGCAACGTAGGCAGCTCTTTGCATCCTGCCTTAACATTTTACACAAACAGTTCGCCTCAACGAGCCATATGTATTTATCGGGTGATTGTTGCTTATGCCTCCGTAGTTTGGAACCAAAAAATATAAAGAAAAATTAAAAATCAACGCTTAAGTAAGCTCCAAAGCTTGGCTTTGTTGCAGCAGCTTCGAGTTCTACGTGAGAATATCTGAAGGCACTTTTGATAAGAACAAGCATCAGATAGGTATTTCACGAAGAATTTCTCGCCCTAGAACGTAAGGTCTGGGCAAATAGGCTCACTCAATCGGATTCTAGAAACATATATACATTGGTAATCAGATAGGTCAAGATTGGATGATAGAAAAAGTGTAGTTTTTTTTATTGCGATTGGTCGAACCCCAGTAGGACCACAGTTTTTCAGGAAGTTGTGTCCTCTCTATCAGTTTAATCACCTCCAAGCTCTTAAAGCAGTGTTTCGATACGGGGTTGAAAACTCTTTATTTCTGAAATATATTAAGAAGGGTTGCCGCCTGTTCAAAAAATCCAACTCAACTTAAATTAAGGCAGTCAGGCAATAGAAATAGATACATATGTATCACAATTTCGGTGCCAGACGGAAGATATTGATGAAGGTTTTAGTTTGAAATTTGAAAAGGGTTACCACCGGTTTGAAATATCAAATTTAGTTAACTTATACAGAAGGTATATTAAATATTAAAATATTGATGTCAAATGAAATAGTGTTAAGAAATCTTTACTTTCAACACTAGAAATATTTTTGTGGCGTTTGAAGTCAGTTGCCACCTGTTTAGAAATTTAAATTATTTAAAAAGTTAAATGAATTATTTAAATATGGGTATCAATCGAAACGGATTTGAGAGGGTTTTATTTCTGAACTATACTACTTAGGAGGTGCCACAAGTTTAAAACATCAAGTTCAACTTAATGTTAAGGTTTAAGCCTGAAAATACTTAGAAAGAGGGTTGCCAACTGTTTGAAATGTCAAATTTAATTAACTTATATCAAGTTATATGAAATATCAAAATACGGGTGTCAAATGAAAGAGTGTTAAGAAATCTTTAGCTTGAACAATTATAATGTAAGAGAGTTGCCACGTGTTTAAAATTTATATTAAAATTATGAAATAGGTTAGATGTTCATTTTAACATGAAGATCAATCGAAATGTGTTTCAAAAGGCTTTATTTCTGGCATGTCTGTGGAATCAAATTCAATTTAATTGAAATATGTATCACAACGTTTGACGAAAGAGATTTAATAAGATTTTAGTTTGAAGATACTTTTGAAAAGGCTTTGTTTTGTTGTTTGATTAGGCTTGCCACCTTTTCGGCTGGCATTCAGAAAACGAATACAAGCCTTGATGTAAAAAAAAAACACCTAAAATCAAAAACTATTGTTGCTTAAAATTATTTGCTAAGTATTTGGCCGAGCTTCTGTTCAAATTTCTGCTGTGCGGCCTGAACATTTTTTTAACTTCTTCGCCGAACGGCAGATGTGTTTTTTATGAGAAGTTTTTTTTTAATGGCAGAAATACATTTAAAGTAAACAAATATCTAGCTTAGAGTAAATATTTCTACCGCCATATGTGAGAATGTAACATATTTGCAATTTTCATGCCACACGAAGCGTTTAGCCACAGGAACTTCCTGTCACATGGCGCATGGGCATACAAGCGTGCATCCTTCCTGCTTAAGCGCCACCACCTTCACTGCCAACAACAGCCGGCACTACCCACAAATTGCCTACATAAACGCATATGCAATTGTAACTGTTAACATTTCCGTTTCCTTCTGCCGCCTTCGCTTCGCTCCCACTTCCCTTCGAAAACGCCTTCGCTGCTGAATATTTTGTGCAAGTAAAATTGCATTTAGCGCCAAATCAAATCGTTCAATAATCACATTACACATTACAAAAGCCAAGTGCCAGCCAGCCAGTTGCCGCGTGTGTGTACGTTGTGTGTTGTTGTATGCGCTCATTCAAAAATTAAAGACAAGTACCATCCACAAACGCACAGCGGGCGTAACGTACAAACATTCGCATGCACTGCATATTGAGCAGGAGGAATTACTAGGGTTTGAGTTCAAGCGCCCTCACAAAACTCAACTTTAACGCCTGGGGTCGAGTGCGATTTTTCGAATTTTTTTTTTACTTCTTATTTATTTTTTTTAAATTTGTTCACCTCTCTCCCGTTTCTATATTTTCATGCAGTGTTTCATTTGTTTCATGTTGTGTTGAAGTGATTTCCGAAATGTTCGAAATCGTTGAAGTCCCCCGCTGGGATCACAAGGATGCGCCTGCTCTGCTGTTGACTCTTCCTTCAACCAGCCAGTCAATGCCGTGGCTCGCTTTGCGCCCCCTGTCAGATGGCTTGGCTATCAGCGTATTTGTTTTTACTGACTGATCAGGGACATGTGCAACACTCCAGGGCATATTTGACGTGACTATACACACACACCTACACATACACTCAGGGGTCAGCAGCTAAAATATACAGAGGCATGTATTTGGCATAATGATGGAAGGGTCGCACCGTTTTGGTTGGCTGGCGAAACCCTCAACACTGCGCCCTGCTGACTATTTGTATTTATGTATTTTGTATTTGTATTTATATTGCATTACTAAGCAAATTGCGGAAAAATTAGCGGCTGATTTTGGGATCATCTAATTACACAGCGTATTGGCCTAGCAAGCTAAGCCAAACCAAACCAGTCTGTCGGTCGGTTGGACGCGCATCCAGTGGTTGATGCTGTTGTGCGTTGACTACCCCGTCAACTTGCAACGTTGAAAGGGGGTGTTCAGTCAGCATCCGCCCAGTACATACATACATATATATGTACATTAGGGTGGTCCTTAAAAAAATCAAATGAGCGATTTTTTTCAGTCTCACCCCTTCAATCGGTAATACTACGGTCACAGATATCACATACAAAATTTTGGTACCGATTGGAGTCGATTAAGACGTCTTCATAGGATAATCTGAATTTTGTCGCCTGTGCGGCACGCCTTAGCCGACTCAAATCGGGACCAAAATTTATATGTGCTATCTTCGAATATAGTAGCATCGACGCAGGGGATGAGGCTTAGCAAATATGATGTACAAATTTGCTTCCTACATTTAAGAACCACCCTAATGTACATATGTAAGTTATTTCGCCGCATTGCCGGCTTTTTCTGACTGACTGCTTCTATTTAGTTTATCTTGTCGATATTTTTATTTCTTTTCGATTTGTTGTTTACATTGCATTGATATCGACTTTGTGTGCATACCGTTTTTCACATTTATTTGCCCGTCTGTCGGAAATTGCCTGTTTGTGGTACTCAGCGCCTTTGTCGGCCGGTCCATCCATCCATCCATCCATCCATCCACCCAGCTATTCGTCTGTCCTTCGTCTCATTTATCTGTGGAAGTTCACTAAATTCGATTTGATTGTCAACTGAATTTTTGATTTAATGTTTGTCTGCCGCAACTATTTGTTTGTTTGTTTGTGCGTCTGTCGGTGCATATGTTGTAATTGTTGCTGTTTTGGGCTTGTCATGATTTTGTTGTTGCCGCTGCTGTTAACATTGCTTTGGTGTCATTGTCAGCTATCACTGCATCAGCTTAGCTTCTAAATGTGTAAGGACATGTTGCTTGCTGTTCGTTCGTTCGTTTGCTTGTCAGTCCTGTCTATGTGCGTTGGTTTGCCCTTTTACACGTTCATCGGTGTGCAGTTGACTGGTAATTCGATATTAATCGTCGCTGCTACAAACATGGTGTCCGCTTTCGTTTAGGTTTTTTTTGTGATTTCCCTGCTTCAATTGCATTTTGATAATTAAAATCGAATTGGCATTTAACCGCGATTGTCACGCTTCGTTTTTTTTTTGTATCTCGTTTCCCCGTCTCTCGCTTGCAGTTCAATCTCTGCACGAAGCTGTTTAGCTTGTTATTGTAATTGGATTGCTTAGAATCTAAAAGTGTTTGGTATTTTGAAGGGTTAGAAGAAAATTTGTTTTGCATCTCGATTCCAGAGCTATAACATTTTTAAAACTAAAAAATTTAGCCTGCAAGCTACTTAAAATGAATTTTGCCTTGTTCATATTGAGAACTACATACATACGTATGTAGTAGAGTACCCGACGTCGCACATATGTACATATGTATATATACGCCTATAGCACAAAAGGATTCTACATGTAATTCTAAGCAAATTTGCCGAAGAAACCATGGGTCTAAAATCAATTTGAAGTTGGCCAAATTGCGAAAATAGGTTTCTTAGCATTTTGCTTTAGTGTCGTACGTACTGCTTAAATTTTGTATAAAAATATGCTATAATGAATTTTTTGGTATGAGGAATCCATATCTACACTTATATTTTTCTTAAAATTTCTACTAAAGGGCGCAACAGTGAAAATTTGTGCATTTTCTTTGAAACTGTTGAGTAGTTTTTCAATAGTTCTACTAGAGTTGCGGAAAATGGATAAAGTTCTGCAAAATTCCCAAAAAAAAATAAAAATAAAAAAAGTCGAAAAAGTTGAATGTGTCAAAAATAACAATTAAACCTATGTATTTGTTTCAAGTTGCTTTTCAATAGTTCTAAGGGTTCTGAAAATGAAAAAAAAAGCTCTGAAAATTTTTTTTTCGCCTGTTCAAAAAATATTATTGCCTAAAAAGTTCAAGTGACGAATAAGTTGCTTTATCTTTGTCGACAAAAAGCTACCAGATTTGCACTTACTTATCAAGCGATTACTTTTGCTACTTTTATGACTTTTTCTTCCAAAAATGTCTTTGATATTCAAAAAAATGGCAAAACTTGCCTACAAAATCTTCTAAAGTAGGTGGTAAGGTAATTGGCTACAGGAGGAAGCGAAAAGATTGCCAAACTCTACAAAAAATATTTTTCTTAAATTTCGTAATAGTTCTTTTTGCCAGACAAATTCTTTCAAACGAAACACAAAAGACTTGTAGAATATTTTCTATTTATCACAAAACAATTTCGATTATGCTCGAAAGGAAGCCCACCAAGGGCCAGCAATATGCTTGTCAAAACGATGCTCAGTTGCAATAGTTGCTGCAAAAAAAAAAATAGATGAAATACCTAAAAATAATGGCTACGTGGCTAGTTATTTGGCAAGAAATGTGGGTGTTTAACCAATGATGGCGAACAATGACGTTGGCGATTGCGATGGTCCATTGGCTATGGGCGATGACTTTGCTGTAACGTGTATACATACATACATATATGTATATTTTACCTGACAGTGTTTTTCTATGTAGTTGCTGTTGAGAACGTTCTATGACGGCGAGGACGGGCAAGCTGACGATAACGGTTTGGTTGGAAGTTTCAGTTGAAGATGATTGCTGCCAACTTGATTCAGCGTGTGATGGCTACTACAACTTGAGTTTTGAAGAAATAGTACTTTAACTAAAAACATTTTGCTACAAATGATTTGGGTGGAAAGTATATCCAAAGTGTAGAAAAAACATTTCTTAAACTTTAGTGGAAGCTTATCACTGTGTTGGCTTGTTCTTCTTTGAGCGCAAAATAATGCCGCAGGTGATTTTTCATAAAGCTAACGAAATGAGTTGTTCTTATGTAGCAGAGAAATGTGCGTAATTCTCGTATCTATGAACCATCGGCTGGTTGGAGGTAAAATGAATGCTGTGAAGGTGTAACAGATAGATGACATAGATATATATCGTCAGGTGCTTGTAACTGCCATGAGTTTGATTGGCTCATAGCGGCCAAAAGGGGAGTTTTTTTTTTATCTTGCACAGTGGGGGTGGAGGCTTCTGTAGCAAGTTTACATACTCGCTTGATGCTAAAAATGCGTATTTTATTCTGTCATGTTTCAGCAGCTCCTTTGTTCTTTCTCTAGATAGATAATTAATGGAGGCATGCACTGCGACCAGCAGGTCTATTCTTTCTCTAGCTACTTGCTGTACTTATTCTGCCTTTAGCGTTGGTAACTGAAATTAGTTTTGAGAAACATCAACCTCATCTAAGGAATGTTTTTGATATTTTTTTATTGAGAGTACTGTCGTTAACTAAATGTTGCCAGGCCCCGATTAGAATCGATTAAGGCATGGCGCACAGGAGTCAAAATTCAGATCATCCTATCAAGACATCTTAACCGACTCTAATCGGGACCAAAATTTATATGTGATAACTTCGACTACGGTAGTATCGACTTTGGGTATGAGTTGGCAAAAAATTAATTTTATTTTTTTTAGTCTCTATAGAGTAATGTGAACTTTGGTCCTGTGCGACACGCCTTAACTGTCTCCTATCGGGACCAAAATCTGTATGTCATATCTGCGACCGTGGTATTACTGATTGAAGAGGAGAAACTGAAAAAAAATCGCTAATTTTATTTTTTAAGGACCACCCTAATATATGTAGATATGCGCATAAAATCAGGAATGTGTTTTTTTTGTATGAAAAGTTGCAACTGGAGTTGAGAAAAATTGCATCCATTGTTGAGGTTACAACGTTTTTCGTACTATTTACATACATACATACATATGTACGTATGTTGTATGTAAATTCGCACACGAATACACGACTTTCGTATCCTTGTAGGTACATGAATTTGCAAATATGTTCTTGGGTATACTTGCCGCAAATATTTGCTGAGTAATTTTTTTTCTCATTCATGTTTAAAAAAATGTATTGCGAAATCGTTTATCATAGCTCATTGTGTTGCGTTGTTTTTGTGTGTTCCTGTTTTTTTTTTTTGTGTTTGCTTATTTTTTTATGTTCCATCAGTTGTCTGTGCTGATATTTTTAATTATGGCAGTTGTATTCCTCGCTTACACTTGAATATGCGTATTGTTTTGTTTGAAGTAAAAAGGTTTTGTACTTTATACCTTGTACGTACTATATTCGAAAATTGTATGCCCAAAAAATCCTCAATAACACATCTATTGGAAAAGAAGATTGAAAACCAGAGCTTTTATTCGATTGCAACCGACAACTGTTGCCGTTAATTCTACATTTAATTGAATTAAATTTGCATAAAGTTAGCGAAACAAAATGTCGCACATACCCATGAATTCGCCGTTAATTAGTTGTGGAAAAAATAATTTTGTCGTTCTTGTATTTTTTTAGATATAAGGTGTTTTCAATGTTCAATAATTTTTAGAAGAAAAGAATAATAATAAAATAGAAAAGCAAAACCGGTTGCTTTGTGTACCACTTTGAAATCTAAACAAACAATAATCACAATAGTTAAAAGTCAAAAATTAAAAAGCATCCTTATCAAGTTCAGCAAAGAGTTCAAGATTCATAGAAAATTGCTATATAATTTTTATACCCTTTCGCCATCTGCATAATCCTCAAATAACAATTACCTATTACTTGAGTAAATTATAACTGGAGCAATTCTTGGCCTCGTTGAATAAAAAATAATAATTTGTTTTCCAATTAAAAAAAGAATGAAAAAATCTAAAACCGTTTTTAAACGAGCCACATAGAAAATTATGCAACAAAAAAAATTATTGCTTTATAATTTATTACTAAACCGCTTTCCAAGTCGCTAAAATTATTTTAAAAATAAGGTAGTTTAAACAAACAAAAATTAAACGACAAAATCATAAATGCAATTTCGTAACAGAAAAATGTATTGTTTTTATTTTTTTATCTAATTTTTAAGCCGCATTCCAAGTCTCTAAAATTATTTAAAAAATATGGTAGTTCAAACAAAAACAAAATTAAACGAGAAAATCAAAAACAGTTTTAATGCACAAGACAAGCCAAACGGCAAATTGTGCCACAAAACAGTTAATTATACAATTATTATTTCTAACCAATTTTTAAACCGATTTCCAAGTCTCTAAATTTTTTTAAATTTGTATTTCATGAGAGCAAATAAAAAATGCTCAAACTTTCTAAAAATAAAAGGTTTATAAATTTTAGAATTTTTTAAAGACAACTATTTTAATATTAGCTATTTAATATACATATTTGCCTAAATATATGTATATTCAACCACATCAGTGAATAGTCTTTTCGCTGGAGGCAGCTATATATGCAGCACTATCCGCCGCTGCTCATAAAGTCCACCACAAGTTCCAAATCATTATACACCCGCACATACAAGCTAGCGAATATTATCATGCTGTACACACAAGAAAAAAGCTCCTATACTCACAAATATAGATATTACTCTTGGTTGTGCAAGGACTTTACCAAATCCAGCATTGCATTCCATTCCATTTCATTTCAACAGCTCGTAACTTTCCATTCATTATGCCAGCCACGATATTTTCTTCATTATTTATTTTCTTCTTTTGTTGCCAGTCAAAATCGGTTTAATGTTATTGCATTTGTTGTTTTGATCCGCGCCCGCTTACCTTAGCTTTGACTTCACTGCCAACGCCAACAAACTTTTCTGCGCGATTTCTAGTGCTTACAAATGCCTAGAAGAACGCATACTTTTAGAAGAAGAAAAAGACTAAAGAAAAAATGATCAAAGTTGACAGATAAAAAAAAAAATAAAATAATAATGCAGGTCTTCTACCGCTGCCAACACCGCTATGCCAACAACCTATTTACCCACTCTCTTCGCTCGTACAACCAGCTGCCACCTCCTTACTCTAAATACTTGCTCTTCCTCTATTCCCTATCGTATTATAGTATACAGTAGAGACACCAACAATGTCCTTGTTCGACATGGTTTCACAGTCGCCATGTTGCCATTGCCGTCATCATGAAAATGTTGCTACATTCGTCAACGATCCCAACGGGCACTCGGCGAGTGTCATACATAGCATTGCTCACGATGGTGAGAAGCTTTGAGTTGGTACATACTTGCTACGCTCGAGGCGCGCACTCTACTCCCAGCCAGCCCAGCCAACTCGAGTGTGCTTCCGCCCACTCCTGTCATCTGCACACTTCGCAGCCATGGCGCCTCCTTGGCTTTTTATTTTTGTTGTTGCTATTTACCTGGTTGCCAGTTGTCGTGGCAATTTTTCTTGCTTCATTTCATTTCCTCCACCTTGGCACGTTTCTTACCGCTTCTCTTGTCCTAGCGCTGTGTGTATACTTTTCCGCTTTTCACATTTTCCTCCATTATTCACCTCCGCTCCCTGCCGCGCTTCTTCCTCTTTCTTTACGACTTTCATTGTGGAACATTATTTATCTGTTTGCACATCAAATGATTTAAGGTGCGCTCATTTCCACTACATATTTTTTTTGCCATCGCGTAGTGGTATCGGAGGCAGAGACGTATGTAGCTTGCATGTATGTACGTCTTCTTATTCAACAAAGGCACCGTTAGTATATTTTCCTATTTGTCTCGATCCATGGCATTTTTTTCTTTCGCCTGCCGACAGCAGCGAGTTACTCTGTTTGTTCTCTACTTGTAGTTCTTTTTTTATGTCGTTTTCTTTGCCCTTCTTTTTCCACTCCTTTCGCCATTTTCTTAACATTGTAAAACTGCTTCCTTTTGACGTTTTCCATGTGAAATGCAATTTAAATATTTGCCCAAGCAGTCTTTCGAGTGTTAACGATGACTGCCGTGAGATAAACGTTGCCGGAATGAATGCTTTAATCCTATAATTCTTGAATTTTTCAACAATTTTTAATGGCATGTTTTTCGTTTGTGTTTAACTACCTAAAAGTTTCAAACTAAAAATGTTAAAATCGGTGGTTTTGAAAGGAATGCTCTACTGTCTTCCCATTCATGGTGAGTTGCATCCAATGAGTTACAGGAAGTATTCTGACTAAGCCCACCATCTGACAGATTTTGAGTTTAGCGCTCAGAGTCCAGTGTCTTGTTTAAAGGAATTTAGAAAAATCTCTTCCTATTAATTTGGTAATATTTGAGTTCCTTGAGAAATTTTTTTTGATACATTTCGGAGATAAATGAACCGTTGAAATAGCCATAAATATCGAATCAAAACTTTGCATCTTAGGATAGTCCATGTTCAGGTTTTTTACGATAGAGTGGATCTAATCTCTATTTATTGGTAAGGTAATTTATCAGGAACCAGAATAAATACTTAGCTTTTCTTCCCATAGTTCATCATCGCCATCATTTTAGCTGGAGAAACTTAGAGCCTCTAGACAGAAATGAATTCCTGGAAGTTCCCGGTTGGAACGTTGTAGGTTTTTGGGTACCAAAGGTTTAGGAGTTCCTATATGAACTCATCGAGCCCAAAGATCCTATACCAAATTCAGTCGGAGGCTTAGCTAAAGTTTAGCTGCTAAACCTTCTGTGCGATTGAGAGTAACGTAAGATTAGCTCACCTGCAGCTGTTTTTCAATGAGGGAAGAAAAAGTCTTGAATTTCACTTTCTTGCTATGAAGAGCGTTTAACATTGCCCTACCGGGGGCAGTCGTCAGATATATAGGTACAAAACTACCGTCAACACCCACAGATGACTCGGCACATAACGCACATACATATTCACACAAACATCCATTTTACACCAAACTGATATTTATTTATCTTTCCCTTATCCACTTACTTTGCACACACACACATTTACCTACGCACATACAAGAATTGTAAATTTTAACTTTGATATATAAAATCACAATTGTTGCGATCTTCCCACTAGCGGACGTGTCCGTACTATGCCCACGTGCGATCACGAAAATAAAGTATACAATAACAAGTTAAAAATCTCCTGTGAGTTTTTATGAAGGTATAAACCAGAGTAAATAGTGGTAAGCCAAGGAATAATACAAAAGCCCAGAGTCCTTTAATGTTCAAAATTTGAGCGCTTTGCTCGCCACTCCACTATGTGTTTAGACTTAAATCGCAGTTACATACGGACGTAAAAACGGAGAACGTGTCAACTGACAGGATCCATCTTATGGTAAACGCAAGGTTATACAACTGTTAGCATATTCATTAGGTCCGTCGACGCAAGGGTTGCAAATCGAACGTTATCTAAGTAAACACAAGCTGTCTACTCAACTGTCAGTTTCATCCTTGAGTGGAACGTACGCAAAGAAAGTACCCATTCTGATTTCTGATTGAGATTTCAGACTCAATCGTTCGGTTCCCATAGTTAAACACTTAAATACTTTCGATAAACTGCCATACCTTATGTAATATTTGAAAATTTTGCTACTGTTTTAACTTTTCCCACAATTTAAATTCACGCAGAATTTATTACTAAAGAAAATGCATTGCAGTGACTTTAAATGAGAGCAATAAATTGCGTTTCCCCTCGCTCGCTCGCTACTCACAAGCACCATGCAAGCCATTAAATGCTCGAAGTGAAAACTCATAAAACAAAAACCTTAACAAGTACATCCCGAAAACAACAACAAATTACACAACATAACTTTGCAAGCATGACTGTTGTTGTTTGCCTTAGGCTTTCTGCACATTGGTCATCCAATCATAGTTGCTTCAGCGTCACAATCATGATGCAACGATTACATGACAGCTACACTTTCGCACACTCGGTGGTGATATTTCAATTCATTTGGCGTCTCATAATTCATTTGGGGAAGGTATTTTCTGTTTTCCTGGTTGATATTTTCGCGAAATATTTACAAAACCCGGCAATTTTTAAAATATGGACTATGCTGCAACACAATTATTGCAATTATCCACTTTTTAATAGTTTCCACAGATTTTATGCAAATAATACAAATTTTTATGCAATTTTAATGCAAGCATTGAGCCTTATCATGAGTTTAATTTTCCCCGAACCGGTTCACTTTTTAACTCTTGGTTTTCATAGTTTTACTATGGGCGGATGACAAATTTGGGGATGAATTTTTTTCAGGCGAAACTCAGGATAAGGCAGATTAACTTTTTCACTATTTTTTCCCCATAAAATGTAAACAAACAATGTGTGCAAAACGATTAGCAAACGACAGTGCCGTACTTATCCGTTTCTGCATCTTCTAAGATTTGCCGATAACGACAAGTGTGCATATCTCCTTTGAAATGCATGCGCTCGGCTCAAAATTTCAGAGCGAGACGATAACGCAACTATGATTGGACAACAAGTGTGCAGATAGCCTTAGTATTGCTGTCATAGCCTCTGTCGTTACGCACACACACACAGGCTTTTTTCAAGCATCCGGAAAAGTTCACACTGGCTGGCGACACCATCACAACAATTGCGAGCAGCAAAAAATAAAAAAAAAAATGAATTCCTGTCAGTGGCAAGCCGTGAGCCATAGCTGAATATAGCAAAGTCGGGCAGAATGAAGCAAATCTTGTTATAGCCTACGTGTCGTTGAATGGTTGTCTATTGGTGTATATTTATGTATGTGTTTGTTTGTGTGCGTGTGTGTGTGTGCGTCCAATCCATCGTTGCTGTCGTGTAATGGCATTCGAGTAGTATGTCCTGGAACATCCTTTCGACACGTAGGCCAACCAAGCAAAATAACAACAACAGCAACAATGCCATTGATAGGCGAAGCATGAGTGCGGCAAGGCGAAAAGGGGGGAGGAGGGAGGGGTGCGGGGGGAATGTGTAGCCAGGGATGAAAATGAAAATTCAGTTATGAATTCATTTCGAATCGAGGTAATATGATTACCGTTATGATGCTCGTCCGCTCATTGGAAATAGAGCATGGTAACGTTGGTTGGAGTAGCGGTGGGTCGACGTATGAAGAAGGGCTCTTGATGACTACACTTGGCGCTTCTGAGTGGTGATGGTGGTGTTGTTTTTTTTTGCATTATGTATGTTTACTTACATGCGCCCGTCGGCTTGAATGTTTGCAACTCCAGCTGAAGCGACAAATATCTACAATAAATAACAGTAAACTGCTATGAAATAGCAACGATAAAACAAAAAGCAACAACAAAACGGAAAGACAGTGGAGGCAGTAAAAGTGGTAACAAGCACAGCCAAAAACAATAACAAGTGAATTGCTGTCAACACGAAGCGCCAAAGCGCAAATGACAGCTTTGGGGGATGTGGGCGTTTGTTTCTATCGCTGCGACTTGCTATTCATATACATACTACATACATATGTACATTAGAGCGGTTAACAATTTTTTTTCCGAGATAGGGTTTGGGGCACCTTCCAAAATTTTTCCTCTTGTCGAAAGAGGGGCTGGCACCAAACTATACGTTTCTTACTATCAAATTAGAGGACGCTCATATATCATAATCAAACAATTGGTGAAGCAACCTAAGAACATTTCAAATTTAAATTATCTAAAAAAATATCACAAGCTTCAGTTGTCATGGCAACAGTAGCTTTTTATAAAAATTTATAAAAAATAATAATATTTTTGCTTTGTTTCACAGGAAAAAACTATTTTTTCCCATACAATAAATGGACCACTCTAATGTAAATACATATATATGTATGTACATACATACAGGCCCGTTGATTGCCCTTTTTCAGCCAATAAATTGTTAAAACGGAAGGCTAGTTATTTTGTTGAATTTAACGTTGTATTTCTACCGGTACAGTTTCAGAAATATTCTTAATTTCAACATTCCCTAAAGAAAGGCCGCTTTTTTTTGTTTTTGTAAACGACAAAAGGACGCTCAACTCGCGACGGATTTTTGCATGAAGTATGAATTTCTTATGAAATAAAACGCGGGAGACCGTCAGCAACAAAATTTCAAAATATCAATGCAAGTTTTTGTAAATTGCGATTGTTATTATAAAAAACTTGAAAAAGTAGTCTCCAAGAAAAAATTCTCAAAAATCAACGCGATTTTTTAGCCGTGTGAAACTTGCACTTCATTAGAATAAAGTTGTATGTGCTATGAAACTGCTTACCGAACAATTTTCTAAAAATTCAGAATAAAAAGTTGAAATTTTGATGAAAATTTGTTGAATTTTCCTAAATTTTTTATAAAGTTTGAGACTGTGATTTAAACAGTTTTGGTTAAAGCTTAGACGATATTTTTATATATAAAAAAAAAACAAGAAAAAATTGGCTGGAAAAATATTACGAATATTTAAAAAAACAGCACGTGGACATTTGATTGAGTCACTGTATGTAAATATTTACACCAAACGTTTCAGAACGTCTGGATAGACTTGTGCATTAAGCGTGTTACACCACCCTGAACAAAATCAAAAACATCCTTCGCTTTATAAATTCTACATAGAATATTTTAAACGCTAGCCCATTCCGAAATTCAAAGCACGCGCATTTCAGAAGTTACAGCAGTTAGAAGTAGGAGTGGTAGAAAAACGCCAGAAGGCGGTACATTTCTTCGTTTCCGTTTTTCTCAAACCGATTTTTTCAAACTGGTGTTGACGATATCTCAACATTTACAGTACCGATTTGCCTGAAATTTTTACCACAAATACTTCGCTAGGGACCCCTTGATTTGTTGTCCCATTCTTAAATAAGGAATTTAATGAACTAAACATTTTCACGAAAATTCATGTCGTGTTCTTCAAACCACCATCATACCTTCTCAACTAATAACAACATTTATTTGTTATTTTCAGACAATGCTAGGTTGAGAAATCTTGTACACCGTCATATTTCCGCCATTTTATAATTTTTTCAGTGACCGAAAATAACGGTTCAAATATCCATATCTTTATTTTTAAATAAACGCAAAGTCGTTAATTTTTTATTTTTATTTTTTCAGTCAAAAATTAAAATTATTTGGATTTAAATTTTTTTTCAACATTTTTAATCGTTAAGCTTAGTATCCAGCTCTCAAAAGAAAAGCAAAAACTCCGTATAAAATGACGCATAGGAAATGGCTAAGACATTTTCTTGTGTAAAATTTCCTTAAGGCAGTACGCAGTTCTTAAGTAATTTGCTACGCTTTCTAGTACGGTTTTCTAAAGTATTTTTGTGAAAAAAGAGCACAAAGCAGCCCATGTTTGCAACAAAAATATGCCCGTTCCATTATTTCTTGAGGAAAGAGTGACAACAAGCTGTGAAATATCAGATGACAATATTCCTTGGACACACATATGAAATAATAGCAAATACTTAGCTATTATTCTTGATCGAAAAATTAAAAATCATAAAATAACGGATAAATTTCAATGTATTTTTCAAAATTATGTATGCTTAAATGCTTGTGTACTTTATGTATGGGATTTTTTTTTTAAAATCAATTTTTTCGACCGTCAGGGTGCTGTTATCCCTTAACGGGTTATCTCAGTGGCAATAGTCTTGGAAACACTCAACAAATCTGCATTTAGCTACTCTACTTTTGGCTCCGATGACAAATTCGATAAAAATTTTAATAGCAAAATCGATAATAAAATTGGTAGCAAAATCGATTAGAAAATCGATAACAAAATCGGTAAAAATATCGATAACAAAATCTATAAATAATCGATAACAAGAATCTATAAATAATCGATAACAAGAATCTAAAAATATCGATAGAAAAATCGATAAACATATCGATAAAAAATTTATAAATTATCGTTAACAAAATCGATAAATAATCGATAACAAAATCGATAACGATATCGATAACAAAATCTATAAAAATATCGGTGAAAAATTCGATAAAAATATCGATCTATAACGAAACCAATACGGACAACAAAGTCGCTAAAATATCGATTACAAAATCGATAAAAATATCGATTATTATATCGATAAGTCCCGAGAATGCCGAAAATCTCTAAAATCCCAAAATAATTCCCATATTGAGTCTCTGTCTAATCTTTGTCTTCACTTTTATCGGTATCTTTAAATTTAAAGTTTTCAGCTCTTTACCAGATTTTATTCGCATCTAAGAAACGATCTCTTAATTTTCGTATACAGCTAGCCGTGTCGATGCGATTTCCAACG
Source organism: Rhagoletis zephyria (assembly GCF_001687245.7). Lineage (NCBI taxonomy): Eukaryota > Metazoa > Arthropoda > Insecta > Diptera > Tephritidae > Rhagoletis > Rhagoletis zephyria. The sequence goes on from NW_016161206.1 coordinate 37,250, forward strand.
AGCTATAGAACATTTTTTTCATATTCCTTTCAGTTTTGGCTAAGGGTAAGAACATAGTGGAGCGGCGACCAAAGAGCATCGAGCAAAGCGTCGATTTCAAGCGCATATGGTTCAATGGGAAAACGCATAGTGAAGAGCAAAGCGTACATACACGTTTGTAATTTAAGCTATGCTCGATGCTACCTCTTCGCTGTGCTCGCCGCTCCACTATGTTTTGACCCTAAGCTTTAAAGGTGAATATTTCATTCAGTTAGTTCGGCCATTATTCATCCTTGAAAAAATCGAATCTTGTGAGATTATAAATTATTTTATAGCTTTTTCCACATCGTCACACTGCGCGATAATACAAACATACTGTTACTTAAGATGCTATAACTTCATTTCCAGTCAACTAAATGCCACGCAATTTTCTATAGGAGTAGTGAAGGAATATAGCTTGCCAACGCGCTATCTAAAATCTTTCAATAAAAGGGGGCGGTACAAGAAGAATCCATATTAAAAAATGTCCGCTTGCTCTGGAATGCCTACAAGATGCATTAACGAAAGGGGACATCCAACTGTTCTTTGTTAGAGTCTTCGAATTCCTTTGAACTCGTACCGAATGAGTCACCAACGAACCAAACTTTCCATCTCCGAGTTTTGTTTATTTCCAATTTAACATTCAATACTTGGCAGCACTTGAAATATCCGTTCACGAACGGAAATGATGTTCGCAATTTTGTTGACAGTAATTAATGCAATTTTATTATTTATTTTTCATTTAATATTTGCACTTTTTTCATAGCATAAAAAAACTTTAATTTTTTCCTGTTGTTAATAACTTGCGTGGCTTTGAGCTACTCGGCCCTATTCCATCCTTACAATGCGGACTTTATGTATGTACACGCATACATATGTACATACCTCTGTATTCACTAGATTGCTTAGTGCCTTAAGCCTTAAGGCTTAAGCGAAGGACTATGCCTATAATTTGATTTAGATATATTTTTGCTGAATTTCACAAAATAAATGAGCAGCAATAAAAATGTCATCAAGTTATTGTAATTTCTTTACGAATTCTAACAGCGAGACTAAATAAATACAAATATGATTTCGAAAGAAGCGAAAAGGGCACATACATATGTATGTACATAAGGGTGGTCCTTAAAAATATCAACATGATACATGATTGTTTTTTTTCAAATACCAACACATCTTAATTCAGCTTTGAATGACGTTCGCTCATCCTACCTTTCTCTTTCACCCTTTGAATGAGTTTATTAGCAAAGAAATAAAAAGAAAATACCTTTCGAATAATATCTACCTCAGAAGTCTAAATCGGAAGAGTTTACGTTCAGTTAATCAGGTTTTTCTTATACCAATCTTTGAAAAAACTTAAAAAACAGCATCAAAAATCTCATTGTTACGATTCCGTTGAAAATTAAAAATTTTTTTTTCCAAATATTTTTATGCAAATTTTTTAAGCTTAAACCGTTTTGTCATTTGAGGGGATTTTTTTCAAAAAGTCTCTAAGAAACTATTTTTATTCTTAAAAAACTCCATTTTTGGAGGTATTTTCAAATTTTACGTAAATCGTAATATTTTTCGGAAATATTTTGGTGGACGTCTTAAAATATAATAGATTTTATAATTCCAATGAAAACACAGTACCGCTTTTTTTTTGTATGCGGAGTGATGCAGTCTAATGTACATATATGTAAGTACTATACATATGTATGTTTACATATGCATGAATGTTTCCAAATAATAAAAAAAATATCTTCATTAAGATGCTTGTCGAGAAAAAGTTTCTGCTTTGGCAAGCAAATTTTAAGTTTAGGCCAATTTTACGGCTTCACTCAAATGTTTTGGCATAGTTAAGTAACATTTGTGAAGAACACGTTTTAAAAGAAAAAAAGTATAATTAGAAACCAGTATCCCAATAAATAGTCCTGATGTTAAAAGAATGTAAACTGAATTGATCTGCATAAAAAATTAAAAAAAAAATATGCGGGCCTTCATTAGCCACATGCAACCTGTTTAATTTATTTATGATACATTTTCGTTTACCATGTTTCAATGAAAAGTGCTGTGATGTGTGAACTTTGTGTAAGCTTTGACACTTTCATTTATGTGGCATCTGATATAGATCGACCGATATTTTAAATGAAAATTATTAACATTATATATAAATAAATAAAGATAAGTTGCCAACAGGATCATTCTGAATTTTGCTGCCATTATTTTGACGAACACTGTATTTAAATTTGAAAAATAATTATGTGGAAATCTCTGAAATTCAAAGCCTTGCTTCTTTAATAAGCGCATGTGTGAGAATATTAGCATATTTTTATATCTACAAAATCAGAGATATATAAGTGTATGCTTTTACATACAAACATGGAAATTTATACACTTGGCGCTGGTTATATTTGTTTGGGCTTTGTTTAGTAGGCAAATAAATCGCGCTTTCGCATTTTCCACACCACAATTTTACAAAGATATGTATGTATGTATTTGCTTTCACCAATGCACAGTTTGCAGACATAATATGTATTTATGCATATCGTTTGTTTATGATGGATTTTTATTTAGATTTTCATAGACATGCAAATAAAGCGCCCAATCACAATTTGTTGCTTCGATGTTAAAATAAAAAAAAAAACAAATTTATTATTTCGGCTGGAGTATACAATTTTATAAAAAATCGCATCTATTTTTCAGTGAAGTAGTCATACATATGTACATATGTACATATTTACATGCATATGCCATTTTTTTTTTTTTTATTCGCTGTTAAAAATATGTTGCGAATTAATGTAAAAACATTGCACTCAATACGGAAAAAATACAAATATCGTAATGCCAATTTCGCCATTTTACAACGCTTTTGTCAACTTTTTTGTATACATATCTACACACACATCCATATGTACATTAGACCGTACCACCTTACAGCAAAACAAATTCGCCGTCAACCCTGAGTCTAAAGTATTTTTGCAAGTCAATTTCGATTTTTATTTATTTTTTGTCGAATCTACAGTTTTCGGTGACACCTATGTACATTCGGCAATACATTTATTTTTAAATAGTTCTACTGGAAGAATGGAAATACTTCCTTAGCAAAAGTTTAATACCTTGTAGTAAGCTTTAATTTATGTTCTGACATTGGGGTGCGTTAAAGTGAATATCTGGTGGGTGAGTACTAAAAGAGCGTAGTTGAGTTCAATGAATTTTGAAACAAACAAGTAATTTTTAGCAAAAAAACGGACTTCAACTCTCATATAAAAAAAAATATGTGTATATATATACATATATCTCATGATTCACTGATCGGATCTTAACCAGATTAGTATGGGACCACCTCTGAGACACTACATTTCCGATGCAAAAAAGAATTATCGAAATCGGTTGACGTGGTCCAAAGTTATGCGGTAACATACATAAAAAAAAAAATATTCCGACGAAGTGATAACCTCCTCCTTTTTTGGAAGTCGGTTAAAAATACGTTAAGCTTCCACAGTAATTACCGAAGATATCACGAAAACAATTTTTTTTTTGTTTGAAATTACCTTGCAAAAATACTTCAAGATTCGAAGGTGTGCGGCGAAATTTTTTTCTGTTGCGGTCTAATGTACATACATACATACGTATACATTTGTATGGGTTAGAGTGGCTAAGAGAGAGTGGTGGCTGACTGTCATAAAAACTAGGCTCCTTTGTGTAGGCTTCCAATGTGATTGGACTGCTGTGTTTGCTAAAGTTGTTAGTGGATTTGTGCAAATATTTGAATTTTTTTAACAGCCTCATATATTTACACTATTAACGGATTTAATCGATTTTAAATAAATCGAGGTATTAAATTTGTTAAAAAATTCGGCTGGCTCTAAAATTAAGCATAATAAAATTAAATTTATTTATAAATACCTTTTTTTCGGGGACTGTGGCAGTTACGATTTTTATTACAAACGCGAATCTTTTACGGGTTCGACTGTGAATGAATTCAGACGTTTCAGATTATGTCTGACTAACGTTGGACCATCACACAGAATATGCGCCGACTGCTCTGCGACTTCAAAACAAATATTACATTCGGTATCCCCTTTCCGAGTTGTCCGGTGCATGTGCGAACGCAGATAGTTGTGAGAAACCTGATGTTGTCTCTATTCAAAAGATTTATCTCCTTTCTAGCGAAAGGATAGCCAAAGAGTATGGGGTGTTAATTTTTTTAATAGGGCCTGATGGCTGCTTGGCTGTCTGAAAACGGAAAGTCTAGCGCCGAGTCTATATTCACTAGGGGGATCCTTAAAATATCAATATCTCAATTTTGTATGGGGCACCGCTTTGTTTTGTTTTACCTTAAAAATAAAGACACCCATACAAATTTCAAAGTCAGCATATTCAAACATATTCATATAAATTCATAAACTCAAAATTTTTCGACTCTGGGACAGCGGTTGAATAAGTTCTCAGTTATCCTATAGCCTAGAGTAATATCTTTGGCCACTAAACTAAAGAGGCATAAGCGACAATCCGATGAATTAAGGTACGGTGTAGCCATTTTCTTAACTAAGAGCTCAGAATTTTCAAAAGCACTTCTCATACTCGAAGAGCATTTCGGAAAGCCTCAGTTTGTTTCTGATGTACACATCTGGCATAGCAGTTTTCGACGGTCTTAGGAATTAAGAAAGGTTGCCGATTACCCGAGTTGGGAATAAATAAGTAAGCGGTATGTTTTGTCAAGTATTTAAAACTAGCCCTACGTAAATAAAATGACAGACCAGCGGATCGACGTTTTCATCAATGCTTCTAGATTGCTCTACTGGCCATTCTATCTTGCCCATGGATGGACCGAGGTCTGTTATGATTTCTCAATCTAGCGAACCATTGTTCTGGCAGTCAATCAATCTTGTTCCAACAAAGAACCCGAGAAATTCACTTCAATCTAGCATTTCAGACTCTCATAGTTGTTGTTAGTAAGCGTGTCATCTTGCGTCCATATGAGTCTCGTATCCCACTGGAAGCTTCCTTGGATAGAATTTTATGCAAAAGGAAAACCAAGGTGTCTCCAAGATTACCCCTTGGAACGTCTAATAAGTTAGTATAGTCAGTAAGGTCCCTGTTGAACAGCTTTCTGACAAGTTTGAGCTTTGCGTTCAGATCCCTGTTAATTCTCCATGGCATCTGGTTAATTTTCTTAAACTGAGATTTGTTTGGACAGTGTCAAAAAAGTTTATAGCATATTTTCTGTACACAAGAAAGATTTATATTTAAACTGACGAAAGTAAATTTTAAACAACTAAAAATTTGCTTCGGCTACAGAAGCGACGATGCCCGTAAATTTTGCAATGCAATTTCATGGCATTTCATTTGATTATCTTTAAACTTACATAACTCGAGGGCGTGTCAGAAATTGGTAGGCGGCAGAAATATATGTATATACAAGCAGGTTGGAAAGCGAGCAAGGATGGCTGATGGGCTGAAAAAATGAATAAAAATGACTGTCGCCTGAATCGAAAGCAAGTCAGCGACACTCAGACCTGTCAGACACTTTACAGTAAACAGCAAAGACAACAACAGTGAAGAGTATGGACGCATGTATATACATACGAGCAGATGCATATTTAAATACTACATGCAAACACACCCACAAGCATGCATCTTTACATAATATGAATGCTAAATATTTATACGAAACCTGCCAATATGGCCGACAATTTGATTTCAACGTCAACGCCAACACCAACGTGAGCGTTAACAGCAAAAACAGTAAGAGGCATGCAAATTACCAAAGCAATAATAACAACAAAATTGATCTTAAAATAGTGTGGATATGACTGCAAGGGCGATGTAGGTTGGCCATGCATTAGGGTGGTCCAAAAATGCATGAGAAAAAGTAAAACCGGAATTTTTATCCTCACACCCGCTAGGCTCGTTCTATACAAAAAAAAAATAAACCCATATTTTTTATTTTGAGATTAAAAAAATATTTAGAGGTCGCTCAAAGCGCTCAAAGTTTTCCACGTATTTTATATTTATGTATTCATGAAAATCAATATTTTTCGACCAAAAAACTCTGTTTCTCTTCAGAGATTCCCAATAATAATACCCAATTATTTTTTAACCACTTTTTCATAGTAACTATATTTTATAGGTCCGTCAAAACTCCCAGAAAATGCAATGGGCGGATAAATAAATAAATCTTTAGTTTTAAAAAATGGTTAAATAAATAATTGGGTATTATTATTGGAAGTCTTCTGACGAGAAGCATATTGAAAGATATTGAATTTCAAGAATTCCATACCATTTCTACGAAAAGTTGGGTTTTTCCCCATTTAAAATACATGGAAAAATTTGAGCGCTTTGAGTGACCTCTAAATATTTTTTGATTTAAAAATAAAAAAATATGGATATATTTTTTCGATATACAACAATCCTAGGGGGTGAGAGTATCAAAATTCCGACTTTACTTATTTTGGACCACCCTAGTATGCATACATATTATGTACATCCATTAATATTAATACCCAACAAACACTGGAAATACAAATTTAAAACGTTTCAGAACATCTTATTTCTCAATATAATTTTCAGCATTGTTTATCGTTTGAAACAAAACTTTTTTCAAACATTGTGTTTATCAACGGGCGGGTTGAGAAACATTTCAGAAAAAATTTGTTGGTATTTCTTTCCGTTCCATCTGTGTCAATATGCATTTATAGTAGTTTATTGATTCGAATGAATTTTTTTCTATATTAAGAAATCGTCTGCTGCATCGATAGTGACCGCCAGTTTGTTTGCTTAAAGTGAAGTAATATTTTTATGTCAAAAATGACGTTTTTTTATGATATACAAAATAGATTATTAGATAGTTTATGCTCTAAAAAAATGCCATAAATCCAAATAACACAATGCTTTGGCATTTTTTTTAATCTGTATATTTTCAAAAGAGCATAAACACTTTAATATTTTTATATAAGATAGAATGTTAAAAGTAAATTTTTTTGACAGTTTTTATTTCTTCCTTGTCAAAGTAATTGAATAAATGAGCTATTAAATGAACTGTCAAACTGCATAAATAAAAATTCCTTTAGTACAAAAACTATGTGTTTCGTTGAAAAAGATCATTTGCAACACTATATAACAATTACACTGAGAGTAACTGGATTCGATTTCGTTCCGCTCCATTCAAGTTTGAGAATTCAATAGCTCTCAATTTGAAAATAAAGGAAAATTCCAAATCAAAAAACAACTAACGTTTGACTGACTCTCAAATGCATTTCAAATTGAGATTTAACAAAAATGTTTATTGGGTAAATACATATCTACTTACATTCGCAAAGATACCGAATATAGTGCATGCAACAAGTGTTTACAACAACAAAAACATTACATTATATGCCAATCAACAAGACTCCAATTGCTTTTAGCTGCAAGCTGGCAACCATGGCGTTATTACTGCTGCTGATGTTGTTGTTGCTGCTGCTGCTGCTGCTGTCGATACTCTGGCAGTGGCTGGCGACGCTACGCCGTTGATGGATCATTTGCATTAAATAAGATGAAATTCAGTAGCAGAACGAAAACGTAAATGAAAATGAAATGAAGCGTATCAACGGCAACAGCAACAGCAACAACAGCAGAGCCTACAACTAAAACAACAACAACGATGTTAATAATAAAACAACAATACCAAGATTGACTATTCGTAGCTTTGGCAGCAGCAACAGCAGCCCCAATATCCAAGCATTTGAACTAAACTGATCAGGCAGTCATCTAACTAACCATGCAGTTCATCTTTATCGTTGACTTTTACATACATACATATATATATGTAGCTGTATGTTGATTGCAATGCAGTTGCCTTCATATTAATAGCAACATAGATAGTTGAAATGCATAAACTTTATATTTCGTAGGCTTGAATTTTCGAATAGAAACTAAAAGCGGCTATGTATGTATATATTTTGAAAACAAAAGACACAGTAAAAGAAAGTTTTTGTGGTGCTCTTTCGAAAATACCATTATAATGCTATCACGTTGCTGATCATGATTTCTTCATGTTTTGAAAACAGATTTTTTGCGCTTTTTTCACCACAAAAATAAAGAGCAAAATTTGTCAAAATGTTTTTTTTTAGCAGAAAATAGCCGGAATATTTTTGCCTCTTATAGCCTATTTCCACCAAAGGCTTAACTGCAGTTAAGAGCTCTGATAAGAATTTTAACATGGGGTAATCGGCAAGGTTTATTTCTTAATTTATTTTTTTTTCTTTGCTTCTACTTCATTGGTGGAATTACCACTTTCCAGTTGTAATCTCTTTTTTCCAGTAGGCATAAACTACAGTTAAGGCTTGGTGAAAATCAACTATTTTCAAAACGAAAAAAAGTTGAGTGATTTTTCGATTTTTAAAACTTTCCCTTTAAGGATTTTTAGCGTTTCGGGTCTTATCTGGATTTTTTTTTCAGGTTTCTCGGACTTCATCTTGATTTTATCGGTAGTTTTCACAATGATACATTTCCAGCGACGGAGCCTGTTGTCAGAATACAAATCTTGATCTGAAGGCCCTAGTATTTTTTGTTTTGTATTTAGTCAGGACGCTATAAAAACCTTGCAGTGTTGCACGACCATTGGATAGTGACAACAAATAATACCACACCTTCCAATGTGTAAGCGTATCAAAATAGGTTTTCTAGCGCTAATTGGATCCTAAGTCAAGGCTTGGGCAACGCTACTACCAACCAACCAAACTAGGGACCATATATGTTTGGCCACTTTGCTTGATACCATAATTTACAAGCTCATTGAGGTTTGCGGTACAATGTGGTCCAATTTTTTTTTAAATGTTACCTCTCACCTCCCAGGATTTTTCTAAATGGAAAAAAAGATAGCACGTATTTTTTTCTTAAAAAAAATAATATTTAGAACTGCCTCATAGCCCATGAAGTTTTCCATGTATTTTATATGGGGAAAAAACACTTTTTCGTAGAAATAGTATAGAATTCTTGAAAATCAATGTTTTTCGATCAGAACACTCTGTTACTCTTCAGGAGACTTTCAATGGTTTATTTGACCATTTTTCAGTACTAACGGTTTTTTATAGGTCCCCTATTGCATTTTATGTGGTTTTGAGATACCTATAAAACATAGTTAATATTAAAAAATGGTTAAATAAAGAATTGGGTATCGCCTTCTAAAGAGAAGCGAAAAATAAATTCTCTACTATTTCTACGAAAAAGTGTTTTTCCCCATATAAAATACATGGAAAACTTTATAGGCTGTGAGGCAGTTATAAATAAAATTTTTTTTCCATTTCAAAAAATCCACGGGGTGAGTGCTTAACATTTTGACCTCCCCGCAAGTATTTTTGCACCACCCTAATGTATACCCTATTTCAGTTGCTCATGCGACATGGTACTCCAGGATAGCTTATCTGTTTAGGGTCCTTACAGGGGCAATTAGTTTCTACTTAGAAGTAAGCATGCGAATGAAAATTTGTTGTTCAAAGAAGAACGAATAAGTTATAGGTATCTAGCCAAGGAAAATCAAATAATTTTCGCCAAAAGATTCGAAGGACACGCGAACTAAAAATGCCAAGCTCGCTGAACAATTTCGTTTTAAATGTCTGATCAATGCAATTCCCATAATATGAGCACAACTGTACATGCACTTACATACCAACTGCACACACAACATATTATGTACTTGCATGTGCATACATATGTATGTAGGTTGAAGCAGCAGCTATGCAACGCAGTAAATATGTTCATATAGTAAGAATTGCGCTATTAAAATTGTGTACGACCAGCAGTCTCCTGCGAACCCATTTCGTCCAGCCATCAAGCCATTGGAGCCATCGAGCCACCCAGCTTTCAACAACAACGCAATTGCAAGCTTTTTGATGCCAAAATGGAAGGTAACGGTGAAGGGAAACTTAAGAAAATTATCTTGTAATTATGCGCAACGACACTAATTTCATCAACTTCATCAACTGCAGTAGTAGCCGGAATATTACAGACAGCAAGCCAGGGAGGCAGCAGGTCGGCGTAGCTTTGGCCGATTTGCGGCTACTTGTTTGTAACTGCATGTCTGTTCGGCTGCCTGGCTGGACTGTGCTGCTGCTGCTGCTGAACTGATCGGAGCCACTCATCAAATCCATGCATTTTTAAGTGCATACGACTACATTTACTCATACATAGATGTTTGTAGCATCCCTGCAGGGAAAGCCACTAGTTGTGAACTAGAATTCTACCAGTTTGCGTTTCAGCCAAACTAGTTTATGTTCTGTCCTTTTTCAAAGTAGCATCATACCATTTGATGAGATAATCTGCCAATTCATCCCCAGCGAAAAGCATAAGTATGCCTTTTTGCTCACGGCGCTCCAACAGTAGCAATGGCCGACAGACCAAAGCACTCGCGTGGTATGCCTGAGGTCCCAATTTCAAGTCCTGGTGCAGGGAAATTTTTTTATTTTATTTTTTTTTTTCATTTTGATTTTTTTTTACTGAATTTTTTATATAGGTTTTTTATTGTAATTTTTAAAATTAAAAAAAAAAAAGTTTATTTTTTATGATCAAGCTTTTCTTCGCGTATGTACATATGTTTTTTCTGCAGTGCAATTAGATTTTCAAATTTGTTATTTATATTTAAATTGAAATAATTATTTTTACTTACATTAACATTTAACTTTAAAAATCTTTACCACCTCCAAGCGATCTCGAATCTGCGATCTCAGAACCAGAACCAGTAGTCTTCACGTCACGCCACAGCCGACATTAAAAGAAAAGCAATTAATCGCGTTTTATTTTTGGCTTTGGCCGCTCAAAGGCAGATGTCGCTGAACGCTTAAGTTCTTCGAAATTGTCGAACTGGTGGGCACATACTAGTTAATGGACTAGTATTTTTTCTAACTGGTTTGGCTGCAGGGTTGGTTTTCACTGCAGGGAATTGTATGCAGACATTCATTCGTATTGCTTCGTTGCGAACGGTTAACCGAATTAAATGTTGAGTAACCGAAAATAATTGCGACTTCATCACCGAAATTCTTGTAGTGACATGGAGCATTCAAATCAATCTGTATTTTGTGCAATTGCAGTCTTACATTGGCTTGTAATTATTTGCAAATATGTATGTAGGTGTGTGTGTGTGTGTGTGTGTAAGTGTTTCATATTGCAATGTAGAGCTTTGTGTATCTGATCGACTGTATGGTTGGTTAAGAATTGAGTGGCCTGGGCTGATTTGATTTCGCAGAAACGATGTCTGTATTTATTAATTTTTGACTTTTTTAATGTAGCTTACATATTTATTCTTCGGCTACAATTGAATTGTTTGTTTTCTATGTTTTTAGTATTTTTTTTGTTACTTTTAATATTAAATTTTAATATTAAATTTTTTAAATAATTATTTTTTCTGTTTCTTTGTAGGTATGTAATTGAACAATTAAATAACCTGCTGAATGGGGATCGGCAACCACCACATTTTATTTAATTAAATCACTACTTACTAGGAATATGTATGTAAGTAAGTTTGTACTTGGAATTTCTTTTCAATGAAAATAAATATTTCTTATAAAACCATTCTATGAAAGTCGTGAGACGCAATATGACTGACTACTAAATAAAAAAAAAAAATACACTAAAAACTTCCGTTTAAAAGTTGTATACAGACTTATCTACGGCTATTGAATGTGAAATTGAGACCCAAAACTAGAATCTTTAAAATTTTTGTGACCGAAAAAATTTTTGATCCAAAACAGTAGTTCTTTACAGATTCAGCGGACACAAAAGAATCGTAAAAACGACTACCTATGACTTAATTAAATTCTCGCAAACGATGATTCTTTTCAGCTTATTTTCCACCACAATTCGAAATATCTATGGATTATTATTTAAAAAATCGGACATCTTTTTTGACTTAATAATTTAAATTCGGCTAAATTTTTTTTATTAGTTGTGTGCATGAAACACGGAAATACCTAAGTATATAAGAATATAATTGAAAAATAATATTTTTTCTAGAGATATGAAGATTTTGAATTAGGATGATTTACGATGATAGTGTAACGGATATTAAATACTTACATTCCTCGTCATTTGAATAGCGCACCCTTTTAATCCTTAGAATTTACAGTTTTAATTTTATTTATTTAATATTCATAAATTTTATAAAAAAAATATAGCATATTCTATGTGTAAATCCGATTTTAAAATTTTATACGAACTAAAAAAAAAATCAACAAAGTGGTGCGCTCTCCTAATGACCTGCAGTGAAGAAATTTATAATATTTAAGAAAAAATTTCGGGTATGAAGTTAGGTAGCCCAATCAAGTGGCTGTTGATTTTTGCCAATTTTTTTTTTGTTGACGATGCTGCGCATTATAGAAATTTTGTCGAACAAGAGGTTAATACAAAAACCTTAAAATATATGTACATTAGGGCGGGTTGATTGTTTTTGTTTAAATCGTATAGCAAAAACGTAAACTACATAAAATTCTAAGAAAATTCTCGGAACAAACCATGTATGTAAAATAAAATCCTAATCCGCGCCTCTCGACTTGAAAATTTATATGGCCGCCTTTGCCAAAAAAATAAATGTTAGAAAAAATAGGTTTTTCCAAAAATAAATCGAATTTTCTGAATAAAATTGTTTAGTAAGGTAGTTCTTTTGCACATAATATTTTTTCTACACTCAAAATTTTTTTTCATTAAATAAATATTCACCCAAGTAAAAAAGTTTGTATATAATTTGATAACTNATAATATTTTTTCTACACTCAAAATTTTTTTTCATTAAATAAATATTCACCCAAGTAAAAAAGTTTGTATATAATTTGATAACTGAATATTTTGATTAGTCTCAAAACAAAACCTGTATTGCATAAACTATAATATAATATAATAAAACATAATATATTTCAAAAAAAGAAAATAATTTTAGCGAAAGAAGAGGAAACAAATTTTCAAGTCGAGAGGCGCGGATTAGGGTTTGATTGTAGACCCATGGTTTCTTCAGAGAATTTTCTTAGTACTTAATGTAGATTACGTTCTTGCTATACGATTTTTAATTTTTTTTTCATCCATACAAATCAACCCTAATGTACATACATAAACCTCTTTCGTAATTTCAATCACTCTTGTTAGAATTTTCTTAGCATTCAACACAAACCCTTACTGCGATCTGGACAAATTTATTTACAAAATTTTTCCAGCTGGATCGAGTTTTCCGGCTTCTCAATTAGTTTCTCCTAAGATAGCTCTAATGAAAGGAGGTATTTTTTTTTACATTTGTAAATTAAAACACTAATTGTACGCACTTCTAGCAAATATCTTAAACTAAAAAAATGTGAAATGTTGTGTTTTTGAAAACCGTATAATTTGTAAAATAATGACCCATATACGAGGGTTGCATTTTAAAGATAATTTCTAGGCAAAACTAAGCTATGCTAAATAAATTTTGACAGTTTCCAAGCGTGCGCAATCTTTGAATTTTTTAAAAGCTCGTGAAGTTCGTCATTCGCACACGAGAACTAGACCGTACAGCCTGTGTAGAATAGTTCTCTCGAAAGCCCACAAAACCTCCACATCTTTGTTCGACATTGCCAATGTTTCTGAAGCTTGTGTTCAACGCCACTCTACATTGCCCTATTAGTTTTGGTCGAATCCCAAATTTACACATGTAATCTTTTTCTGCTATAAAAGCGCCTTTAAAGTCGGTATATGTCGATTTGTTTGTATATGCTCTTTTCCCGAATTCGAAGCACTGTGGTCAATAGTGGCTTTGACAAGGCCAAAGTTACATTGGTTGAAGTTACATTGGCTTCAGTCTTTCACCACGTATACGTATACCATCCTTTCGCCGGCGGTTTTTAACAGCTCAAACCGGTATGCCGTCGGCTCCAAGAATTTAGTTATTTTTAAGCCGCACTATTGCTGCCTATCACCTCGCTTAAGGTTGAGTGGAGGGACGTGACCATCGTACACATTAATCTGGATTCTCATTCATCAAACGCCATCCCATAGTGTCGAGAAGTGTTCCCTCCTTAAGTTATATCGCTAGCTTAAAGTGAAAAGTTGCTAAGTCCACTTTTTAAGAAAACTCATATTTTGATACAGGAGGCTAGAGAAATTCAAAATGCATCGTTTCGAAAAGGATAAAGGTATGTACTTGCTTTATTTATTCTCGTTTATATTCAATGAAAGAAAAATTTGCTAAGTCCAAAATAAGCGCCGAAAATCTGATAAGGCCAAAATGGTACGAAATCTTTTAATAAAGATCGAATCCCTCTGATTCGTATGGAGTTTTGCTATGCTTTAAACAGGCAAAATTTTGTATTCAAAGTTTTGGGAAATACTTGAAGAAAATGGCTATAAAACGTTTTTTTCCTCTTCTGTAAAATTTATAAAATGTAAGCTAAGCATCCTTTGAGTTAATGATTGCCCTCATTTCAAATGTTATCTGCATATCTTTTGATTTAGCTCCGGAGCCGGTTCCATGCTTATATTTGTACTGGGTATAAAACATTATTACAACCAAGTTATTAAATATGTACATAAATATGTATGTGCAAGATTGTTCTAAGAAGTAAAGCTCAGACCAAGGAATAGAATTACATGAAAATTCAGAATATAATAGGGGTATTCAGGCGTTAATGCGAAATGCATTGCACCGGTGCGAAATTGCGAAATTTTATCAACAGCAACACAGCCAACAATCTCGCATCAGTCATTGCATTTCATTCTTTGCCAACCATAAGCAAATGCAATACATAATTGATGCGAGATTTTCGGCTGTTTGTTGTTGATAAAATTCTGCATTTTCACCTTTCGCACCGTTGCAATTGCATTTAGTATTAAAGCCTGAATACCCCTAATACTTTGATGACAAAACAACATGGTAAAAATGTGGTACATACATACATACATACTTACATATGGTACTGGTATTGGTTAATACATAAGTCAAGAAATATAGACACAGCTAACGTACGTAAGCGTACATAATTCAATAAATTACATTACATTACGTTCCAATATACTTACGCAACTATATATATCTACATAATACGCATCTCCCTGAACATTGTAATGGAAAAAAATAAAGAAATGTATCGACTCGCGAATGGGTGCCGTCTCATACATAATCGGCTGCTGCGGTTGCTACTACTCAAAATAAAAAAAAAGCAATTTCATTGTGCTGACTTGTAACTGAGTGTTTGCGTATTTGCAAATATTGTATTTCTCGCAAATTTTTTTCTTATGCAACATTTTTATTGTTCCATCATCCATATTGGTTCATTTCATTTGGCTTTTCTTTTCGAAATTGGCCTCCCCTTTTGGAACAACCCCCAAATTTTGACCAATACCAGCAACTTTTCCCATCTTCTATTTATCTATTTTTTTCTCCTCGTTTCATACTCAAGTATTCTTCTATATTTTCTATAATTTTTGCTAATAAAGCGCATTAATTTGTTGCCTAACGAATGAGGTTCATAATATTTGTTTCCATATTAAATAGTTGTTGTTAGAGTTGCAGCATTCTTAAGGTTGGCATTAATACACATTTACCTACTTATGTATGTATATTTGCCTAAATATGCCCACAAATACAATATTTATTTTATTGAAGTTTATTAGTTAGTTCCAGTGGGTGGGTTTGTGTGTGATTGTATCTCATTTATACATAATACATAATTTTCTTTATCATTTCATGAATTTTATTTGCTTTGTTAAATATGGATTTTTTTTTTTTGGAAATTTGCCTACTTGGCAAAATCGATTTGAGTTTTAGTGAAAGGAAGCTGGCAACCATTAAGGAAAGCTCCTGCTGGGACAACTGCTAAACAAACCGTAATTTCTGTATAATTAATGTTTTATAGCTTCATAACAATTTATAAATTATGGGCTTTCTGCATGTAAATAAGTAATTTTATAAGAGGGCTATAAAATGTGGAGTGCCCTATAAATTTATCAGCCAACTCGTTGCATAGGAAAAGAGCAAAGATAACTATCTCCCTGCCGGCTTTTATTTGGTGTACAGAACTACAGCTTTATTTCTGGGGCGGCGCCATCTACCGTTTTCTGATTCTTCCCAACGGTTTTTCCAGATATCTATAGAGCCGCTTCAATTTTCCTCTGCGTTTATTTTGCTTTGAACTGATTTTTTGCAATGGATATACGAGTATAACTACTATATTCGTTGCATCTCATATGTACTGGAATCAGTCAGGCAAATTACGAAGGATGTTCAACAGAATTAGATAAAACGTACGACTGCAGTTTACTCTGAACGTACTAAGTATGTCAGGTTTGATGCCCCATTAATTTCCGAAAGCCGTTTTACAGGCGCAGTAGGCGGTGACGGCCTTGCTGAATCGCTCCAGAACTTTGCGCTGCCAGATCAGTTTTCTCTACAAAATGACGTGCAAATTTTTACTTACTCCTGATGAAAAAGGGATCACTCCACCTCTACACCGAAGTCTCTAAGCTAGACGGCAAGGTTAAGGTCGGGTCTTCTTAGCCCAGCTTGCTCTTCACTTGGCATGGGTGCCAAGGCAGCGGAACATACCAGGAAACGAAGAGGCTCCACTTTCGCAGGCCTGGAAGGGACTAAACATGCCGCTTTCTACCTGAAAGCTCATTCTAAAGGTCCTATATATGTATCTCTTAAACTAGTAAGGGGCAGGTGGGCCAGTCTCACCAGTTGCACCAAGACGAAGCTTACGTGGCCAAAATGGGACAAAAAGCGGTCGAAGGACCTCGTCATTTTGGACAGAGGGGACGGGACCTAGCCGCAACTTCACAAGAGAGAGTACAGTATTTCCTGTTTAATTGACCCCCCATTTAATTGTTTTACCCGCATAATTGTTTGAAAATATCTGCTATGGGAAATAGTGCAATTTTTGAGGTGCAATTAAGCGGGGAATACCGTACTTCTTTCAATACATTTTCAGCAATGTTCATACATA
>NW_016161207.1:0-8173 GCF_001687245.7 Rhagoletis zephyria
ATCTCGAAATAGCCTTCCAATCCAGCGGTGTATTATAAGATTCGAGGGCGTTTTATTTCGTATAACATTAAGGATGCCATACTATTTTGGCGTTCTTTTTTGTGGCTCGTAGATCTGCAATATTCTATCTACGCTTTTTTCCAGGAGTTAAACTCTCGCGGATTGCCTAAGAATTCCCGTAGGCATCTCACAACGTCCGGAATTTTGTCTAGTTCCGTTATATTGTTCGCTAGGGTCGAGTCTATGGTCACGTCCGTAATATTTGTAAAATTTGCATTGGGGTTGAGGGCGGATTGCACTAGGTTTCGTCCTTCTTGTCTTAATATATTAGTCACGACGCCAGTTATTATATTCGTTAGTTGTTCCATATTAATTTCGTTAGGGTTATGGGTAACTGGTTGGGAAGGGGCTGTGGGAGGTGTATTTAGCAATGGGGGTCGGACGAGGTTATTAGGATTTGCCATAACTAATTTTTATTTATTTTATTAATGTGTCCTTATCCTCTGGAGGGTTCCTTTGGTGGTGAATTGCAGAGTTGGACTGTTGTTATAAGCTGGAGGGTCTCTCCGAAGGTGGTGAATCGCAGCTTTAGATTTTTATCAGTTATTGGCTGTACAAGCCTTAGTTATTTTTCGTTTGTAGTTTAAAATTCTCTGGAGGGTCCCTT
This sequence comes from Rhagoletis zephyria, assembly GCF_001687245.7. NCBI lineage: Eukaryota > Metazoa > Arthropoda > Insecta > Diptera > Tephritidae > Rhagoletis > Rhagoletis zephyria. Next base: position 668 of record NW_016161207.1, read on the forward strand.
GGGTGGTGAATCGCAGAGATTTTTTTTTTTATAAGCTGGAGGGTCCCCCCGAAGGTGGTGAATCGCAGCTTTCAATTTGTATCAGTTATTGGATGTACAAGCCCGATATTATTTAGATATTATTTAGGGTAAGTAAACTTCAACAAAGTTTTAATCTGAAATGAATTGATTGCAGTTCGAAAATTTTCTCCTTTTCCTTTTTCACTTCTCACTCTTATATTATAAAATTTTCTTTGAATATTTTCATATGTAGATTGCGAGAAAAATATCTTCGAATATCTTGTTAAATTTCTCTTTAAAATTCACTTAAATTATTTTCGTTTGCAAAAGTTTATGATTTTATTAATTTTCTTTTTTCAAATTCCTTTAAATTTTTTTCCAATACTTAAATACGCATCAACTTGTTTTAATTCTTACTTCCTAGCACCTCCTGGCGACGGGGTAGATGTCCTTTTCGCTGTTCTACTCGGGTACCCTCGATGCGCACGAATGAAAGGTTGCGTTACTATCCTACCGGATTTCAACGCTGATATGTGGTGTGACACCAGTTAAGTTGCTTGTCCTCCTAACGGTCCTTCGGCTGTTGTTGACAGGCGACTTGTCCGTTTATTTTCACGTTTTTCCCGCACGGCAACACTCGGATTTTACCGCGACGCGGTGGCACTCGGCTGTCCTTACNTGTCCGTTTATTTTCACGTTTTTCCCGCACGGCAACACTCGGATTTTACCGCGACGCGGTGGCGCTCGGCTGTCCTTACAGGCGACTTTTGCCAATAACGTGCTTAAACCGACACGCGAACTTAAACTGGTCCCTGCTCGGGTGCCAGTTAAGTTATTTTATTAAATAACGGATTTTTAAAAAAGTGTGTGGACTCGCGTCCACCACGTCTTTATTAATTGAGTCTAAACTTAGAACTAAATACAATTGGTTTCTTAACATTAAATTAAACCTATTATCGGCCATCAGTCACGTTGCACTTGCATATGCACTATTTCCGAATATTGCCCAATCGTTGTTGTGCCAATTATTATTGCTGATCGAATAACAAATTGGTTAATGCGGTGTCAGCAATTGTGCGGATGCGCGTGTGGAGTTGCTGACCGTTGGTAGAAGTCAATTCTGCAGAGCTGCTGTAAACTGTTGCGTTAACTTATATGTGTGAAACACGCGTGTAATTAAAGGTTTGCTCATTATTGACATTAGAGTTTTGACACTCCCTTAGCTCCCTTACAAAAGCTTTGCACACACACACGAACCCACGCACAATGCTTTGCTAAGGGAGCCGATTTTGTCAAGAGGGAGCGAGAAAACTGCTTTTTGAGCAAACCTTTTATTATTGAATCATGGTCATAGAGCGCTCCGTAAGCTATAGCATGTCGACTAGGGATGCAAATTTTAAGAACATCGAGGCGAAAATACATCGCTAAAGAAACATCGATATATCGATGGTTTCCGATGTTTTGCAATTTGTTAATTTCTAGTTAAATTTAAAGCAATATTGAATACTTTAATAATTATGAATGTATTTTCCTGTATTTTATTATCCTTTCTATACCCTTTCTATTATTAGAATCAAAATGCATACCATCGTAAGGTCGTTCGGGCCTAAAGATCCTAGGCCTGATCTTGTTGAAATTCTAAGGGGTGTTTGGTTCCCTTTTTAACGGCTAGGTTATTAGCATTCAGAATGAATCCAACAATTTTGTTCAGGTTGGGGCCGTTTTTTATGAAAAATGTTGTGGAAAAACAACAATAATTTACAAAGTTAAGAAATTATAGCTGCTATTTGCGAGATCACCACATCTACTAATCAGACTTCTTCTCTGAAATAGCAGCTATAACTTCTACCTTTTGTAAATTATTGTTGATTTTCAATAACATTTTTCATAAGAAACTTCCCCAAGCTCAATAAAATTGTTGAATATAATTGTGATAAGGCCATAAATAACAAAATAATTCTGAATGGATAATAAATTTAAGGTCAGTCAAACATACCGAAAGAAAGTCGGAGAGTCTCCTTAAAGTCGATGTTTAAAACATCGATAAAACATCCATCGATGTATCGTCGATTTCGCTATGTTAGTAAATTGTAAAGATCGATGGCAAACATCGAAAATTGAACCGATGTTATCGATGTTTCAAAAACATCGATGCATCGTTTGCATCCCTAATGTCGATCACTGCGCTAGGTAGAGAAAGAAAAGTGTGTGCTATGATATGCCCAGACTTGTTTGTCTCAGTTTCAGTTTTGCCATCGCCGCGAGTTGTTTCGGTGTGCGCATAGTTATTTAAAAATATAAAGTTTGACGCCAACCGGGGTTTCTCAGTGGATATATAATTCATGTGAATTATAATTTGAAAGTATCTATTTAGCCAAGGAAAAAGTANTAACCGGGGTTTTCTCAGTGGATATATAATTCATGTGAATTATTATTTGAAAGTATCTATTTAGCCAAGGAAAAAGCAAAGCAGTATACTTAAACCAGCACTTACAGCAGATATTGACCTGTGTTTTCGCACGACTGTTCCTGTTTCATCGTTTCTTTTTAGGAAATTCTTACCATCATATACATATGTATTATTTCCACTAGTAACTATTTATGTAAATATGCATGTATTTTTTATGCTTAATATATGCAAATAAAAGAAGAAAGTAAACACAACAACCATCGAGTAAATTTTTATTTGTGTCAAACTGAAACCTTTTTTCCAATAATAAACGGTTAGCTGATTCACTTCTTCTTCTTAATTGGCGCTTTAACCGCCTAAGCGATTTTGGCCGAGTCCAAAACAGCACGCCAGTCATTTCTCTTCTGTGCTAAATGACGCCAATTGGAAATGCCAAGTGAAGCCAAGTCCTTCTCCACCTGGTCTTTCCAACGCAGAGGAGGCCTTCCTCTTCCTCTGTTACCAGCATCGCGGCCCGCGTTGAATATTTTCAGAGCAGGAGCGTTTCTGTCCATCCGAACGACATGGCCAAGCCAGCGGAGCCGCTGAATTTNGATGCCAACCGGGTGTAGCAATTAAAAACTATTCACAGACGCTTATTGAACGAGAAATCGACATTCAAAATACCATGGAAAACCGATATCTACTACAAGTCGACACTCGCAATAGCGGTGTCACTTATTGAAAGTGATAACGACATTGAAAATACCAAGGATAATCGATAATGGAAAAATAGTCGTTTATCTACCTCTACATTCAGAAAAAGGTTTAGTTATAATTACCAAGATTTGGTTATAGTGACCAAGTGTTATAGTTGGATATGGCGAAATAAATATCTAGTTCACGAAAGTCTACAATTTACTTGAGACTTATAGTTGGGACAAACGTATATTGTTAGTTGAATAAAATCATTATTGAGCAAATATAAACAATGCTTTGGTTAATACCAATTTTTAATTAATTTTGTGAACTTGCAGTAGACTTGAATCAGCTTACCGTTTATTATTGGAAAAAGTTTCAGTTTGACACAAATAACAATTTACTCGATGGTTGTTGTGTTTACTTTCTTCTTTTATTTGCAATAAAAATACATACATATTTACATAAATAGCTACTAGTGTAAATAATACATATTGATATGGTGGTAAGAATTTCCTAAAAAGAAACGATGAAACAGGAACAGTCTTGCGAAAAGTGCTGGTTTAGGTATACTGCTTTGCTTTTTCCTTGGCTAAATAGATACCTTAAAATTTTAATTCACATGAATTATATATTCACTGAGAAACCCCGGTTGGCATCAAACATTATATTTTTAAATAACTTTGCGCAACAACTCGCGGCGATGGCAAAACTGAGACAGACAAGTCTGGGCATATCATAGCACACACTTTTCTTTCTCTACCTAGCGTTAGGGATGCAAAAAAAACATCGATGCATCGGAAACATCGATGTTTGCTATTCGATGTATTGAATAAAACCGATGTTTTGGACCTTCCGATATACATCGATATATCGATGTATTTTTTTTCGATGCATCGATTTCTGTGTAGGTACTAAAATTATTTTGTATGCTTCCAAACTCTTCGCTCTAGCATCTATGCTAAATGTGGATTTTCACTATTTATGCACTATTATAATATACCCTTGGTTTTGTTGCATACCTCTGCCCGATTTTGGCTTAGATCCTTATCCTGATGGACTGAAAACATCAAAACTGCAACGTTATGTGTGCTTTTGCGCAAGCGGCAAGAATTTATTGACATGCTTTTTTTTTAATTTTTTACTCAAATCAAAAAACTTCATAGTTGCTCACTCAAAGGGTTAACATGAAAGTCAAATGAAGGAAAAAATTATGATAATAAATTGCCAAATAAGTGTACCGAAATAGAATGTCATTGCTAGCTGGCACACTTTATATTAGTGGGATTCATAAATCATTTGTCCCAAAATTTGCCACCTTGCGACACAGCTGATTACTTTTGTATGGAAACTTTCTTGCGACAAAATTGCGACATTGCCGTAATATTTGAACTGGCAATGATTGCAAAGTCAAAGTCGCGAAACACATGTTTTTTTTGATTGTCTTCAAATACTTCAAGAAAAAGTATATCAGTTAAGGCTGCTTCGAAATATAATTGTAAAAACTTTTATTTTTCTCTAATGCGAGGCATTTTTAAAAAATTGTACATTTGCAATCCGGAGTTGCGATAGGTCGTTCATACAACTTTGTTCGCNCCTAAAAAGAAACGATGAAACAGGAACAGTCTTGCGAAAAGTGCTGGTTTAGGTATACTGCTTTGCTTTTTCCTTGGCTAAATAGATACCTTAAAATTTTAATTCACATGAATTATATATTCACTGAGAAACCCCGGTTGGCATCAAACATTATATTTTTAAATAACTTTGCGCAACAACTCGCGGCGATGGCAAAACTGAGACAGACAAGTCTGGGCATATCATAGCACACACTTTTCTTTCTCTACCTAGCGTTAGGGATGCAAAAAAAACATCGATGCATCGGAAACATCGATGTTTGCTATTCGATGTATTGAATAAAACCGATGTTTTGGACCTTCCGATATACATCGATATATCGATGTATTTTTTTTCGATGCATCGATTTCTGTGTAGGTACTAAAATTATTTTGTATGCTTCCAAACTCTTCGCTCTAGCATCTATGCTAAATGTGGATTTTCACTATTTATGCACTATTATAATATACCCTTGGTTTTGTTGCATACCTCTGCCCGATTTTGGCTTAGATCCTTATCCTGATGGACTGAAAACATCAAAACTGCAACGTTATGTGTGCTTTTGCGCAAGCGGCAAGAATTTATTGACATGCTTTTTTTTTAATTTTTTACTCAAATCAAAAAACTTCATAGTTGCTCACTCAAAGGGTTAACATGAAAGTCAAATGAAGGAAAAAATTATGATAATAAATTGCCAAATAAGTGTACCGAAATAGAATGTCATTGCTAGCTGGCACACTTTATATTAGTGGGATTCATAAATCATTTGTCCCAAAATTTGCCACCTTGCGACACAGCTGATTACTTTTGTATGGAAACTTTCTTGCGACAAAATTGCGACATTGCCGTAATATTTGAACTGGCAATGATTGCAAAGTCAAAGTCGCGAAACACATGTTTTTTTTGATTGTCTTCAAATACTTCAAGAAAAAGTATATCAGTTAAGGCTGCTTCGAAATATAATTGTAAAAACTTTTATTTTTCTCTAATGCGAGGCATTTTTAAAAAATTGTACATTTGCAATCCGGAGTTGCGATAGGTCGTTCATACAACTTTGTTCGCAACATTGTCATTTCGCCAAAAATGCCATTTTGCGACGTTTTATGAATCGCATTAACATTTCATTATGCTTATAAACATTTAACAATTGTCGCCACTTCCGTACATTCCCAATTTTTTTATTCTAGACTTCTCAAAAGAACAGAAAAAGCTGCGATTTGTTACTCTTTCAATCAATTAATACATTTCACTTATACACTTATTGTTTCATTTTCATGTTGTATATTTTTAATAGAAATAAATTGCATTTTCATTGGATGCATCGAAAATATCGATGTTTTCATACGATACATCGAAACGATGTATCGAATCGAAAAAAACATCGATGTATTTTTTTGACTTGCATCCCTACCTAGCGTAGTGATCGACATGCCATAGCTTACTGAGTGCTCTGTGACCACACGCGTGTTTCACCTATATACCTATATACGAACAGCGGAAGCGGAGCAATGATTTCCACGCACACAGTCTCATTCATTGAATCGTTTTTATGCAATGGTCAGCATCCTAGCGCATTCAAACAATTCAATAGGGGTATTCTCTGAGTCTTGCAAAGCCCTTGCACGGTGCACAGATTGCACGGATTGCACGGTAAAAACCGGTTTTCGTATGGGACAGCTTTGCAAACCGTGCAATCCGTGCACCTTGCAAGGGCTTTGCAAGACTCAGAGAATACCCCTTATAAGTGGGACTGTGTGCATTGCTCAGCTGGCGCTCTTCGTATGTGAAACACACATGTGCTCAGAGAGCGCTCAGCATTATTTAGGGGTAGCTCACAACCATGAATATGTTCCGCTCTCAAACCAAATCGTGGTTGCCTCAACTAAGATTTGGTAACTATGACTAAACCATATGTTGAAAGAAAGCTTATCTGTATTAGCAGAGCTTACCGTAGAAACACAATGCCGGCTAGGGTGGTTCGACTTCACTAGAAAGTCGACTTTCGACTTTTCGATCGACTCTGTACAGTCGACTTTAAAAGTCGACTGATCCACAAAGAAAAGTCGACTTTGTTCGACTTTTTTAATAAAAAGAAAATGTATTAACTATACCCTGCATTTAGCTCATATATTAGCTATAAATATAAGAGTCAGAATACGCCAAAAATATCATGATTTACTAGTGGTCTTTAGAATAATCTGTAATTTAGTGAAATTCAATGCTAGGTAAAAAAAAACAGACACTAAAGGATTTTTAAAAATTTTGAAAATTGTTCCAGCTATACAGCATGAAAATGCTGGTTGTGAGGGTTTTTAAAAATTATATTTTTGAAAAATAATTTAAAAATTTTTAAATTTTCACAAAAAAAATTCTAAAAATTTTTTGAATCGATATTTGGTAATTACGGAAAACTTTTTGAAAAGCTTATTTTTGATCATGTCATTCGCGAAGTTAGTAGAGTAAGGCGACTTACGGAAGGTTTAAAGAACGGGGCGCACTACTGTAAGAAAAATAATGACGACCTAGTAACTGATGTCCAGAGCGTACTTAAATTATGGAGGTAACACTTTTCCGCCCTACTAAATGGTAGCAGCACGGAAAGTTGTGGAGAAGAAGAACCCGAGCCCGCAGTCGATGGTGACGGAGTCGACGTTCCACCGCCTGACTGTGACGAGGTACGTATAGCAATAACGCGACTGAAAAACAACAAAGCCGCTGGAGCTGACAGCCTGCCAGCTGAGCTATTCAAGTACAGCGGCGAGGAGTTGATAAGGTGCATGCATCAACTCTTGTGCAGAATATGG
>NW_016161207.1:8198-31192 GCF_001687245.7 Rhagoletis zephyria
AATTATACCTAAATATACGTATTAAAACTTCTAATATTCATCTAGGTTGTACCAAATCGCTAATTTAGTTGAAGGGTTTGGTAAACACTAATAAATATTTTTTTGAAGCATATTTCTACAAATTCCATTCAACTTAACGTATGGTTCATAAAAGGATGTCATTAATGCTTGAAACACAATACCCGGCGAACGGCGAAGTTCGCCGAATTGGGCGATACCGTCGGTCACCGTTCGCCCTGCTATTTCGCCTACTTTAACAGAATTAGAGCGGTAGCGAAAACAGCTGATACCATTTCGTCGCACTTATAAGTTAGGTGACCATATTTTGAAAAACGAAACCATATTTAAAAATGATGAAATGATAACAAATATAAATATAAGGCAAGGGGGAATTATTATAAATGATTTAGTTTTAAGGCAGATTTAACGAGTCGATCACTTTATTTTTCAACCATAAAAAATAATTCGTGTTACATGCTGTTTTTGTCTAAATCTATGAAAGTAAAAAAAACATACGGCCACCTTTGGCATGTACTGCCGCCATCGCCCAGCAGAGCGATAGAAATAAATCTATCGCCACGAAACGCCACCTAGCAAACTTCGCCTTTCGCTTTGGCTGTGTTCAATTTCATATGCCGGCGGGTGTTCTAATTTTGACAGCGGTAATTTCGCTGTGGTGAGTTCGCCGTTCGCCGGCATTAGGGATGGCAAATTCGACTTCGACTTTCGACCAAAATCTACTTTTTACTCCTGAAAGTCGAATTTTAGTGATCGACTTTTAGTTTATGGAAGTCGACTGAAGTCGACTTTTCACTTTCGACTCTCGACTTTTTTTGATTTATTTGCATATAAAAACTGATCTTCTAATAAGGGCGCGGAGTGCTTTTTGGTCGTATTTAAATAAAATTGCCAATCAAACTGAAGTGAAATTTGAAAAGTGTGGTAGATAAATGAATTTTAATGACAGTACAACAACATCGTCAAATCATTTAAGAGCAGCGCATAAAATTACCATACGAAAACAAATTCCTCAAAATTTGTTAATCGTTTGTCTCCACAATCTTCAGTTAATAATGAGTTAAGATAAACATAGGTATTTATTTTAAAAATTTCATCCAAGAAAGTTTTTCTGCATGAGTTTATGTAAGTTTCTACAGACAGTCTTTGGTTCGAATTTGACCAATCCGCAAAGTACAACATCTTAAACACCGCTAAAAACGTTGCTGGTAGGATTCCAGTTAATATGCGATATTAGTCGTGTGGATAGTCCCAATCCACTAGCTGTCTGGGTTACTCCCATATTTATCCATGCTTATAAAGTGGCACTATATTTCTACCAATACCCGCCAATTCTGCTCCATCGGAAGGCCACAGCACACCAATGAAGATTGGACAAACAACAGAACTTCTCCGTGTACAACATAAAGGACAAAGATTGAATATATTAGAAAATATGGAAATATATAAACAGAAGACCTTCAAAGGACAAATAATAAATGAGCAAATAAATGCTGTATCGGACATACTGTTTGAACTTCTAAAACTACTGGACGAGAAGAAAAATTACAACAACAAAATATTAAGGACAGACATGGAAGGGAATACACCAACTGCAAAAACAAAGAGGGTAAAAATTACGGACTTCTACCTGCCGTCAAAAACGAGCCAAAACAATTAATCTACCTATTGAGCACCGCAAACACTGCAAAATTAAAAAGACGTACCTAACAAAAGAAAGAGGTAGTTAACATGGAGTATAAATACGAGCAACCAACAAAAATTATGCAGAACGAAAAATGACACTGAAGATGGCACAACGCCGAAACCGGTTTGTTTCCAAACCAAATTTGACAAGGGATGACGGAAATTCGTTCCAAAATACATCATACACCCACCCTGTCGGAAACAACAACAACCAAAACGGAATTAAATAAAAATAATTATTTCAATTAATTTACTTACTTTACTTTAACAACCTCTAAGCGCACTCGAACTTGAGATCTCAGAACCAGAATAGGCAGTCTTCACTCGACGCCACAGCCGACATCCGTGATGAAAGCAATTAACCGCATTTTTGTTTTGGCTATTCAAAGACAGATGTCGCTGATCGCATTAGTTGTTCAAAGTAGCCGAAATTGTAGGCCATCGCTTTAGCACATACTAGTTAATGAACTAGTATTCATACTGGCTGGTTTGGAATTTCACTGCGGAGAACTGGTATTATTATAGTCCATGACGAACTGGTATGACTTCCCCATTTAATACCAGTTTTCGAACTAGAATTCAACTAGTTTACTTATTTCTACGAGGAACTGGTATAATTACGGTTCATAACGAACTGGTATTACTTTTATCCTTATATAATAGTTCATGAACTGAAATTTGTGCACACTAGTTCAGCTTTTCGCTGCAGGGGCACTAATCGCGCGCTGTGATGTTTATTCAAACTCAACATTTTAAAACACATTTGCATGTATGGCTGTAGCTGAGTGTGCAAAGACGCTTGATACAATTGGTTGCTGCCAAGAGGGTCCGGGTTCTATTACCATCAGACGGCAGAACTTAATATTAAATTTTTTTCCTTGTTAATTACGGAAAAGCATCTGTGCACTTCGCAACGACATTGCCAACCGATAACACCTTGTATTATTGCATCATCATACAAACCGATAGCACAAACATCTTCAACGCGCTTGCTTACATATACATATGTACGTACATAAGTATTTATATTTGTTTATACAAGTTAAGGACTGAAGGTCCTGAACAACAAAAAAAATTAAAGGGGCAACTTGCCCTGGAATTAAAAGAGTTAATTTAAACGTTATAACAAAAGTGCTTTATTGAGATAAATAAATAAGCCTAATTGACTATAGTAACACCCCGATGCAACTGCTGCTGCTCCGAGTTCTGCCGCCCTTTATTGCCTGTTCCGCTGCCGTGTTTCTATAGCCAGACGTAGGCGACGTCAGTGAGCCGCCTTGGCCTTGAATTCCCACAGGTAACTTGGAATATGCAACACACTGATTTCACAACCGTGTGAAATGAAATTATGCTGACACCGCTGCAGTGCCTAATGCATTGGCTCCGTTATACTAATGGTTGCGTAAGCATTAGCCAGAAGTACTAACTGTGGCCGACGGTTCCCATAGGTGTCTGATAACGTTGTGCAATATTGGTATTGCATGATATGATGAAATGCACTTGGCCTTGACAAAGGTATAGGATGTCAATTATGTTGTGAACTACAATTATGCTGACATGGCGCACGTGTATTGCTGGACTGTGGGAATGCAACATGTTGGGTGCCGACGGATGTGTTAACTCCTCCCCCTTTAAAGATCTGCGTCCCGCAGATTAGATGGACGTTCTTCGGTTTTTGAATTAGCCTTGTTGTCAATGTTCAATGCAGGTAGGTGTATCTTCGCCGTAATCCTTCTCCAAATATGCCAAAGGGATAACATTAGTATGACTAACACCAAACCTTCGGTGAACGCAAACCAATTGGTTTTCTCCTTGAGGTATCCCAGGAGCTTTATATTATGGGCTGTTAAGGTTCATTACAGCACTGCGGTTAGTGACGCTGGCCAAGATTGGTGGAAGCACCTGTACTCCTGATCTACTAGTACTCGAGTAGTTTTTGCCATTGATTGCTACGGTCTCATTGTCCAGGAGGATATAAGAACCATTAAGTGTATTTGAATCGTTACATGATTTTACAATCCCTATAAAATTGTCAAGGAAAATGGTATCATCCTTGATGATTTCAACAGTGGAATCGTTACAGGTGGCGTAAGTACAACTTGTATGCCCTCCCTTGAGAAGACGAGTCAGGCAATTAGATGCTGGCAGCAGGTCGAGTGATTTCCCTTCGCAGATCATGGTAGCAGATAATTGCAAGCAGTGTTCCTTGATGCCGAATGTCTGATGTTTATTGGTCAGGATTGTTTGATATGCCAATTCCACTCGGACGCCGTTCTGTATGTTAGCTCTTGCGATCAGGTGATTAAATCTAGCTTCTGTGACCTTTGGTAGGGACAACACGTATAAGAGGAGTGTGTTGTTGGTGTAAATCGATGGTTTGCTATATTCAGTGGCTTCGATGGCGTTGCTGTATGGAAGAACGTCGATCTCACAGACAAGCTGGTTAACTTTCTCTATACTCAGAAGATTGGTGTTGACGACTTCTGCCTTAGCCATCTGACAAGCACGGATCAGTTCGTTGACGTCTTCGTTCAGGATAAAGATTTTATGCTGGACTTCTTGAGAAATCCTGTCCAAGCTCCTCTTGTTGATTACATCATTGGTGGCGACCACAATGCCATTGAGCCTCTGCAATAACTGATTAGTTTTCTTAAAAATTTCAACTGCTGCTCGTTATTTTTTTTAAAGGAATTTTCGTTTCGGAGGATCTCATCCCAGTCCGTAGCATCAGGTGAGCCAGCAATCCATTTCCAAGCTGGCCCAATCCAGTTAATAGATCGTTTTAATCTAGCCGTCTCGTGACCTCTTAGTTCGTTTAAACGTGTGCGGATGCTGCCTAGCTGGAATAGTAGTACCTCTGTAGATGCTGTTGTTTCATTTAAGGCAGTTATTGCCCACTCGAGCCGATTTGTTGCCAGTTCGTATCGTTCCAAATTTACCACACGAATTAGCTTGAAGTGTCCATCGATGATCCATCCATACCCATCTCGTATGGTTACTAGGGGTGAGTCTATCTTGAATAGGTCATATGAATGCGCAATGGCGCAGATGCACGTGCTACGGATTAGATTAATACATTAGTCTACTAATGGTTTATTACCCATACCCACGTTATAATAGTGGCTCTATACAATTCAAAGTCTTAATTCTAAAATTCGTCTTAGCCATATCCTTTTTACATTATTATATTTTTTATTCTACTCAAAGTCTTAACTCTAAATTTCGTCTTAATCATATCCTTTTTTTTTAACTATTCTACTCATTTAATTAGTTATCTAACTTTATGTTTTTAATTAACATAAGATCCTTATTCTAGTTTTGAGTTGCATGGGGTGAGTAGTGATAGAATTGAGAGATTTGCATGTTCTTTTGTTATTGTTTATTTTCTTAGGGAACCCAGTAGTGAAGTAGTTAATTATGTTAATTGTTAATTAATTAGTGGTAAGTGGTTAATGCGAAAAATGAAAGTTAATTGTAGTAATAAATTTCATGCAATCTTTTTCCCCTTTTTTTGTGAGAATTCACTTTCTCTTTTTTTTTATTTGTTTAGCATTTGCATTTGCATGTTCTTTCATTTTTCTTTAATTTTTTATTTTTGGCGCTTTTGCGTGAGATTATTGTTGTATACATTTGTTACTTTTGCGTACTTATTTAGCAGAATGTGTATTTACGGTTTTTTGCATCGGACTACAGGTATTATTTGTCTATGGAAGGTCCGCGTTGGTCCCTTTTAGTCATAAGCGTTTATAATTGCAAATGACCTACTCATGGCACGGGTGGCTTCACGCAAATAAGAAGAAGATTTCCGTGGGGGAGTTGAACCACCTCGAATCTGCCATCTCACACCACTGAGCGAGGTGGAATTGAACCACTATGACTTCATCGACTACAAACGCATAAACGCTTGCATTCCGAACCGCCGGATTCTAGTAATCTTAAGCTTCTTATTAACCTTTTGTCTAATGTTATCTTACACATTTTTTATATCTGCTTTGTGGAATTTTTTCCCACTTTCAGTTACTATTGTCGCATTTCTATTTTCTGCGATTGTTTCTTTTTTAAATAGAGGCGTTTGTTTCCCCTTTATTTGTCTGTTTGCTATGAACAGAGTATCGCCACTATTATATTCTTTGAGTGGCGAGCGTTTTGAATTGATCCTTGCATTTCTAGATTCTTGCTCATGTAGTAACAAAGCTTTGATATTCTCATGCGTTTGATCCCTAAAGTCCCTTAAGCCTTGGTAGTTTACCCTAGCTGTTCTGTTAAAGAATATATCTACCGGTTTCCTTTTTGTTATGGAATGGATGGTATTGTTGTACCTTCTACGACTATCGCTACCCTCTCTTGGGGAGTCATCCTAGGAAAGTCGTTATATATGCACCGATAAATTTCAATCAAGGTTGAATGTAACCTTTCTATCTGGCCATTGACTTCACTCCGTTGTGTGGGCGTCTGGTAAATTTCAATCCCGAGAGATCTAATGTAATTGAGAACAAGTGGAGTTAGGAATCCCCTCTCATTGTCCATGACCAAGATTTTTGGCACGGAAAAATAATGTAAAACTTCAATAAGTTTCCTTCGGATATAAATGGACGACTTATTTTTGATAGCGAATAATTTTGCGAATTTTGAAAACTTGTCTACACAGCTCAGAAACTTCTGTTTTTCAATCTCAAAAATATCCATGTGAATGATCTCGCATGGGTAGCTGGGAATCGGTGTCGGCTGGAGGTGAGGCTTAGCCGAATGCCTGTCATATTTATTAAGCTTACACACTTCGCACTGCCTAACATAATCCCTAATTTGTTTAGACATACCTGGAAAGCAGTACTTTTCTTGAATCTGCTCTCTATTTTCCTTCGGATTCATGTGGGCTCTGCGATGCTCTTCCTCGATTATATCGAAAATTCTATCAGGGATGGTCAGGTCTTCCACTAGGCGCTGAGTTATCCTGATCCTATACCTGTGGAAATTATTAGCATACACGTTTTGCAATAATTGGAGAAATTCCTCAAGATTTTTTATGCCGTTTATAACATTAGGATTAAGGCATTCTTTGAGAATTGGAATAACGTTTGAACTGTCGATATTTGGAAAAGAAATAAAATATCTGCGGTAGCCATGATGCGGTTGCTCATGGTATCGAGATTCCTTACCTACTCTAAATATCACCTGATTCCTAAAGACGTTTATGGGGGCCTCGANAGATTTTTTATGCCGTTTATAACATTAGGATTAAGGCATTCTTTGAGAATTGGAATAACGTTTGAACTGTCGATATTTGGAAAAGAAATAAAATATCTGCGGTAGCCATGATGCGGTTGCTCATGGTATCGAGATTCCTTACCTACTCTAAATATCACCTGATTCCTAAAGACGTTTATGGGGGCCTCGACATGTGGTATAAGATCGGAATTATCCTGTTCAGCGGAGTGCATTGTTGCTACCTTCCTGACGGTTGAGCCACCACAGAATCCGTTAAGGCGTTGAGTTCGGTCTTAAGACGGGAAAGAGCATCCGCGACCACATTAACCTTCCCTGGCTTATAAATTATTTCACAGTTATATACTTCGATGCGTGCTTTCCACCTCTTTAGTTTTGCATTATAATTGCGACAGCTTAATGAAAATGTTAATGGTTGGTGATCAGTATATATTCTTATCTTTTTGGCGCCGTACAAATACGACCTCAAATTATCTAATGCCCACACTATGGCTAGCATCTCCTTTTCATTCGTAGCGTAGTTTTCCTCGGCCTTGTTCAGAGAGCGAGAAATATATGCAATTGGTTTGTCCGTACCTATATCCCCCTGGGATAGAACTGCACCAATTGCGTAGTTCGACGCATCAGTGGTCAAATTAAAAGGCTTACCAAAATCAGGAAATGCCAGGACATCAGCGGAAGTTAGCATACGTTTTAGGTCATCGAAGGCTTGCAAAGCCGCACTGTCAAGTTGTATTTCTACCTTCCTCGATGCACTGGGTTTTATTTGTGCATTTTTCCCGCGTGTTAGATTTGTCAATGGCTTAGCTATTTTGGCGTAGTCACGAACGAACTTCCGATAGTAGGAGGTCATTCCCAAAAAACTTTTCAGATCTTTCAAATTGTATGGTGGAAAAATTAAATTCATAGCCTCAACCTTTTTTGGGTCAGGACGAACTCCTTAGGGAGTGATGATGTACCTCAAAAATTCAACTTCAGTTTGCAGGAAGCAGGTTTTTTCTAAATTCACTTTTAGATTGGATTCCAACAATCNAATTGTATGGTGGAAAAATTAAATTCATAGCCTCAACCATTTTTGGGTCAGGACGAACTCCTTCGGGAGTGGTGATGTACCCCAAAAATTCAACTTTAGTTTGCAGGAAGCAGGTTTTTTCTAAATTCACTTTTAGATTGGATTCCANTATGGTGGAAAAATTAAATTCATAGCCTCAACCTTTTTTGGGTCAGGACGAACTCCTTCGGGAGTGGTGATGTACCCCAAAAATTCAACTTTAGTTTGCAGGAAGCAGGTTTTTTCTAAATTCACTTTTAGATTGGATTCCAACAATCGAGAAAATACCATTTCGACATTCTTCAAATGATCGTCAGCATCCTTACCAAACACAATGTACATCGTCGATGTACACAAAGCAGATTTTACCAATATATTGTTTCAGTACATCGTCGATCATACGCTGGAAGATGGTTGGCGCGTACTTGAGGCCAAAAGGCAATCTCAAAAATTCGTATTTACCGTTCATGGTCGAAAAAGCAGTCTTAGATATGTCGGATTCCTTCATAGGGATTTGGTGGAACCCAGAAGTTAAGTCAATGGTCGTGAAGTAACGGGAGTTGCCAAGGCTACACAAAGTAGCGTTTATGTCAGGGATAGGATAGGTGTCGGGAATCGTTACAGCGTTAAGCCTTTTGTAGTCAATTACCATACGGTACTGCTTCTCCCCATTTGGTTTAGGTTTCTTAGGAACCACCCAAATAGGAGAGTTGTATGGACTCTTTGATGGTCGGATAACTCCCTCTTGCAGCAATTCGTTCACCTGCCGGTCGACCTCTTCTCTCATGCAAGAAGGATAAGGATAGCTTTTGCTATAAACTGGTTCAGAAGTTGACGTTTTAATTTCTGCGCGTACGCAAGTGTCTACTAATTACTTCCCATTAATAGGTAGGAAAAGGTTGCTAAATTTAGCTACTAGTTTGTTCACTTTTTCCTCCGTTTCAACAGGGATGTCCTTAGACAAGATATAATTCACTTGGGTGGATACGCTAGCCTTCAACGGGATTTTAAATTCGTTAACCTTAAGAATATTAGATTTTCTGTCCACTATCGCACCAATAACCCTAAGTGTATCGTCCCCTGTGATACCTTCAAATGAGGTTAATCCTGGGGGCACAAAGAAGGTTATGTCAGAGTCAACGTTTATGTCCTTAAACAAATTCAAACTTATTTTTTTTCTGTATCGGGATACTTCCGCCTGCTGATCTTACGGTAAAGGATCTGTCGACTGGTTTGCCTTGCTTGACGACCGTTTGCTTAATGAAGTTTTTATTGGCACCAGTGTCGACAAGAAAATCTAAGGTGCGGCCGTCAGGGAGTACGTACTCTAAGTAAGGTACGCTAGATGGCCGTTGGATAAAAAATTCTCCTCCTGTGCCTCCTGTGAAGTCTGCAAGTAGTTAGTCACTTCGTCATTGTTATCGTCCGTCTCTATGTTGAACAGCTTTTGCTGTTTTCGCGGAAGATTATCTGATCTTGCACCTCGTTTAAAGGGGTTCGGTCTATTCATGTAGTTCACTTTGCGCGATTGGACCGACTGGTCCACGTCCATCTTCTCGACGGGTGGCTGAGAGGTTGACGGAGGATCTCGCCTAGGAGTAATGTGTCCAACTCGTTTTTTAAAGGGATGTCGTCGCTCTTGGGGACGCCATGTTGTCCTTGGTGGAAGTGGAGGCGCCTTGTTACCATTCAAACCATGCATGCGATCTGGCATGGTATTCATCGGTGCGACAATACGGTTATTAAACCGTGCATTGTGTACCGTGTAGTTCCTCAAATTTGTATTCTGTATCTCGAGGCACTTTGAGTATGCCTCAGGTAGATTCTTAGGACGCTGAACCAGGAGCATCTTTGAAAGATCCCCATTCAATCCACGGATGAACACATCAAGCGGACGATTTCTGGAGTTGGTACTCTAGGGTGCGTATGTCGCGTTTGTCGGCGTAATGGAGTGATAGACACTCCTTCATGGCAGTCCAGTCAGTGTCAAAAATACTATAGGATATGAGGGCAGTATCAGCGGGCCCCCGTTTCTTTTGCCGAATGTGCTTTAAAATCGTACGATAGATTGGCTTACCCTTTACCAGCTCGAAATCAGTAGGGATGCTCTCGACAGCATGCACCCATGACACAAACATAGTTGGATTACCGTTGAACACTTGTAGCTCCTTCACAGAGTCTGGAAGTGTCGAGATATCCCTAAGTTCCGCCTCCGTTACTGGAGTTCGGGGCGGAACTTGTACTTCTGCTTCCACTCCATTTAGCTGCGGAGTAGCAGCTTCTGTCAAAGCGATCCTGTTTTGAAGTGTGTCCAAGCTTGATACACGCCTCTTTATCCCATTCAGCTGGTCCATAAGTGCGTTAACTGCACCAGTCAATCTCGTTACGTTGTCCTGAAGCGAATCCATCCTGGAAAAAAACAAGGAAAAATATGCAGACGAAAAGTGGTTATTTTTACTCACAACACTGCAAGGATCATTTATTTGTCACTTGATTATTTTTTGATTAGTTTCACTTAAGCACTTCAATAGCTTTTTGATATTTTGTTTACTGGCTTCTTTTAGATAGCCTTTTAGCTAATTTTTATTTTTCACTTTTATTTGGTATAACTTCTTTCCACTTTTCACATTCACTTAATCACTGATTTGATTATCCCGATTTTATTTTACTACTAACATTACTGGTCCCTGCCCCGGGCGCCAGTTAAGGACTGAAGGTCCTGAACAACAAAAAAAAAGTAAAGGGCCAACTTGCCCTGGAATTAAAGGAGTTAATTTAAACTTTATAACAAAAGTGCTTTATTGAGATAAATAAATAAGCCTAATTGACTATAGTAACACCCCGATGCAACTGCCGCTGCTCCGAGTTCTGCCGCCCTTTATAGCCTGTTCCGCTGCCGTTGTTCTATAGCTGCCTTGGCCTTGAATTCCCACAGGTAACTTGGAATATGCAACACACTGATTTCACAACCGTGTGAAATGAAATTATGCTGACACCGCTGCAATGCCTAATGCATTCGCTCCGTTATACTAATGGTTGCGTAAGCGTTAGCCAGAGGTACTAACTGTGGCCGACGGTTCCCATAGGTGTATGATAACGTTGTGCAATATTATCTATATATTAATACGCTAACATAAATTTTGTCTCCGTTCGTTTGGCGATTCTACCGAACCGATTTCAAAACGAAGAAGACCGTTGGAAAGGAATTTTTCCGTAGATGAGCAGAGTTTTTATGGTTTCACAATTGGTTGAAAATTACGGCCGAAACCGTCGTTAAACATTTTCTAATTGTGTATAGATGTTGCTGCAACATGTTCAATTTGACATGTTTCGCCTGTTGTTTCACAACACATTTGAAACTAAGCTTTGAAATAAAGATAAATATGAAGATGAAGAAATTAACGATAACGAAGAAGTCAAAAAAAAAGAAGGCAAAAGTGAAGATAAAGAGGAAAATGGAGACAATGACAGATACATAAGAATTAGGGTAACTGAAAGGGTAAGAACATTTCTTGAATTTATGAAGTGAAACTTCTTTAGCGGCAGTTGGTTGGTTGGGAGTAAATTGTTAAATTCAAGGAGAATAATGCACATGGAAATGGTTCTCAGCGGTTTAGCGGTTTGAGAATAAAAACAAAAACAAAGATGCCTAGAGGTACAGGCAAAAACGAAGATCAAAGTAAATTTAAACACTTTAAGGTAAAGGTGAAGAGGAATATGCAAAAATAAAGATAAATATGAAAAAAAGGATGAGGATGAAGATCGATATTGTTATCGACATAAAACTCGATATTTTTATCGATATAGTAATCGATATTGCTATCGATAAAATAATCGATATTTTTATCGATACTGTTATTGATTAAATAACCGCTATTGTAATCGATATAGTAATCAATATAATAATCGATATTGTTATTGATGCAATAATGGATATTGTTATCGGTATAATAATCAATTAAATAATTGATTTTGTTCTCGATTTAGTCATTTATATTGTTAACGATATGTACAATAATCGATACTGATGATTGTTATTTTTATCGATGAATTAATGGATTTTACAATCGGTGTATTTTTCTATATGTTTATGGATATTGTTATCGGTATTTTTATCGACACAGCTATCAACAGGGTTATCGATACACTAATCGGAACATGGAATGTGATCACATTACATGACATCACATCACATTTTATCACATGATATGAAGAGACATCACATGATATTACATCACATAATATGATATCACATCACACGATATCACGTGACATGACATTATATGATATGACATCACATTATATGGCATGACATCACATGACTTGACATCACATGATATGACATCGTATCACATGACATGGCATTACATGACGTGGCATCACATGATATGACATCATATGACATGACATCAGAGGATATGACAACACATGACATGACATCCTATCACATCACATAAAATCACGTCACATCTTATCACGTCATCGCACCTCATCTCATCTACGTGAATAGAAAAAGAAAAGGATGAAAGATGTGAAAGATAAAAACAATGATGAAGACCAAGGTAAAGTTACCGATTTCAAAACCAAAAGCACCGTTGGAAAGGTATTTAATTTTCTGTAGATGAGGAGAGTTTTTATTGTTTCGAAATTGGTTGAAAATCGTCGTTTAACAATTTCCATATTTGTGTATGGTTGTTTTTGCAACCTGTTCAATTTAAGCTGTTTCGCTTTTTGTTTTACTTCGTATTTGAAATTAAACTTTGAAATAAAGATAAATATGAAGATGAAGAATCAAGTGATAACGATGAACACAAAAAAAGGCAAAAGTGAAGATAAAGACGAAAACTGAGATAAAGGCGAGACAATGAGAAATACATAAGAATAAGGTTAACAGAGTTGAAATTTTCCGATAGGAATCGAAATAAAATCAGCCATAAATTTATCGAATCATCGAAGTTTATAATTATCGAAATTTGTCCATGGTTATTAAATTATCGCAACGTATCGGATTATTCAAACTGATCAATGTTTATTGAGTTGTCGAAATTTATAGATACAGAAACTTAGTTGTCCAAATTTACGCATAGTTATCGAGCTATAAAAACGAGTGGGATTAACGAAATTTGTCAAGTAAAAGAAATATATCAAGTTATCGATATTTATTGAATTATCATTATTTATAGACTTAACAAAATATATCGAGGAGTCGTAGTGCATGGAGCTCTTTCAACTTACAGTGTTATCGATAGTTATTGATCTACTGAAATTGGTTGGTTCAACAAAGCAAAGTTTAAGGAATTTTCAAAATTTATCGATTTATCGAAATTTCAAGGTTATATAAGCTTATTGATTTATCAGTGCTTATCGAATTTAATCTTCTTAACAGAGTGTAACAAGTTATCAAAATGTTTAGATAGTTTTCGAAAAATGTGGACATGTCAAAAGTAAAAATTTATAAAGGTATCCAAAGTTTTTACATTTTTGAGTTATCGAAATTTATCGAGCCATCGAATTTCACAGTTATCGAAATTGGTCGAGTTAACGAATTTTGTTGAGTTATCGAATTTTAGTGTTCTTGAAATTCATCGAACTATCCATATGTATCAAGTCAATGAAATTTATCGATAAACTTGAATGTATCGGGTCGATTCCAAGTCCTGCCGAAGTCCTCCAAAGACCATCTCAGATAAAAAAAAATTTAGTTACGTTTTAGCAGAAGATTTTCCGGTTAGTTAATTTTTTATCGTATAAGTTTTGCTACGTGTTAAGTTAGAAAACCTCTCCAAGGCTTCTAAAACTAGAAAAACTGTCGAATTTCGACAGTAACTGGCACTCTAGTATGATGAAATGCACTTGGCCTTGACAAAGGTGTAGGATGTCAATTATGTTGTGAACCACAATTATGCTGACATGGCGCACGTGTATTGCTGGACTGTGGGAATGCAACATGTTGGGTGACGACCCTGCAGGGAAACCGCGGACTAGTGAATCAAATTTCTAGTTCCGTACTAGGTCTTTATCGCCAAAAAGGAACTAGTCCGATATGAACTAGATCCCCACGAGTCCAAAATCGGCGAAAAGTGGTACTTTAAAAATACTAATTTTTTCAGTTTTTTTCACTAGAAATCGATATCTGAAGTGACGAATTTAGAAATGGTTCGGAACTATAGAAAAAGGGATGCAGAACGAACTAGATCTTATTTGTCGAATTTAGAACAAGTTCGGAACTATCGAATAAGGGATGCAGCGGGCGGCTTGTTTACTTTACATAGGTATGTGTTCGGCGGGCTCTTCGTTCAAATATTCTGCGTTCTATTCTGCGCTTCGCAGATGCTTTTTCATAGCTTGGTAATACAAAACTAAAATTTGTGTTAACATTTCAACATCTTGGGACCGTCTGGAATCTAAGAGATAACAGCGAGCACCTCTGCAAACTCAGCTACAGCTAAAGGTATGTAAACGAACAACTTTACAATCAGTCAAACCAATTGTATTTCACATTGAAAACACATTTCTTCCAAAATAACTGAAAATCGCACACACGGAAGAACCAAAAAGATTGAAAAATCATGATACTTTTTTCTCTCGTCAGTCGATTTCAGAACTGGTTCGGAACTATAGAATTTAGGACTAGTTCGAAACTATCGAAAAAGGGATGCAGCGGGCGGCAATTGACACTTCCTAGGACATCGCCATGTTAAATTCGCTAGTTGCTTGCATGCAAAAGAGATTTATCGCGAACCAGTACTGGGTCTAAATGTTCTAGAAGCGCACCAGTTAAGAACTAGAGATTTTCCCACAGGGGAAGGATGTGTTAACTTACATATGTACAAATGTATGTAAGATTATAAGAAAGAAGCAACCCACCCGATCAACGTACACGAGAATGCATCCGTTTTAGATATTTTAGCAACACTTCCGCTTACAAAACTGTTGAGAACGCTCAGTTTGTGGCAGCAGAGCTCTCGTTCTCGACATGCATTTTCAAACATTTTTTCGTAGTGTTTTCGATAGTGGAAAAGTATCTCAGGCGGAAGTTATTTCGATCCGTTTTTCTATCGAGAAATTAATGAAAGCGGCACTGTTTTCGATCTGTTCGATTATCGAGAAACTAGCGAAAATGAAAATTATTTCGGTCCGGGGAATGCATCGAGAGTACCATCGTAAGCAAACATTAAAATAACTAGTTTACGATAACACAGGTCCACAACAAAAAATCGATGAAAGGTTCCTATGACCAAGCCTAGTCTGTCATATGTTTTTGGGGTCGCTGAACACGAATCTGAAGTCCGTTTTGCTCCATCACGTCTAGATTTTTTGCTAACCTCAAAAAACATCTCGAATTTTACCTGTCACGTAAAATCCGAGATGTTTTTTTTAGAACGTGATGGAGCTAAACGGACTTCAGATTCGTGTTCAGCGACCCCGAAATCATATATAACTGACTAGCTTTGGCCAAAGGAACCTTTCATCGATTTTTTTTTGTGGACCTGTGCAATTAGTGCTGTTCCATTTCAACTGATTCCCATATAAAAAGAGTGGTTTTAAAACTTTAATACATAATACATACATGCATAACAGCAGGTTATCTACTTAACTCGAAGTTTACTGGTTAAATTGATGAATTGGCTTCCACAATCTATGGTTAGGAGTAAAATTAGAGTTAAATCGTTAAATATTTGGCCCAGAAATTTTCGAAGATTAAGTTGCTAACTCTACATATGTCAATTTTGTCAGTAGCAAGAATAAAAAAATTTAGATTTCAAAAATGTTTAATGTAAAAAATATTTCTGACTTCATATGTACATACATACATATGTACTTACATATGCACATATACATTTTCCGCCTTCAACTCTGAGGTTTCGGCCAGTCTTGCGTGAAAAATATATGCCATTAAAATGCACCAAACGTATGCAGTGAATAAATGTCGCTGGCCAATTTGCAGAGCAATGAGATAGCATTTTATTTAATATTTGCTACATTATTTAACCTTTCTCTTTGTATTTCAAATGTTATATTCAATTTCAATATTTAAAATCATACAGATTTGTTCGCTTCTAAGCTGATGCCACATAAAACTTATGCTTCGCTTTACGTGACAGATTCGCTTTGACGGATAAGATGAACTGTATGAAAATGCTCAAAGCACGCCACCATGAACGAACGAATAAAGATCACCCAGCTCGGCGTGCGAGAAAAAAGTTATTTTTTTTTGCAGTGACGTCATTTTGTCGCCGCCATGTGAATGAAACGGAATGAAACCTGTGTGTGAATGAAAGAACCGATTAAAAAATGACGTCATCAACTATTATTATTTTTTTCTCAAATGCAATTACAAATACACGGTTGCCGTGCTGGGTGATCTTGTTAGTTGGTTCATGGCACGCCACATAGATCGTTGAAGCTGCAGCGCGAAGCGAAAAGATGGCCAACTCCCATCTTTTTGCGCGCGCTTTGACAATCAACCGGTTTAATATTTATTTTGTTTCGTCCAAATTCGAGTTTTCATGTGGAGACATAGAACGTAATTACATTGCTGATATTTTTAAAGCAAAATATATAAAATCCACAGCAATTTTGAAGAGTAAAAAAGCAGTACAAAATTGTTTTCTTTGCGTTCATTGTGGCATAATTTTGCGTCTGGCGCTTCGCTGGCAAAGTTATAAATGTCACGCAAAGCTACAAAGTTTTATCTGGCATCAGCTTTAGTGCCTAGCTTAAGCAAGTGCCTTGCGCTGGGCACAGTGTTGCCACAAAAATATTACCAAATTCCTCAAAAACAAACGAAAAATCCTCAAAATCCGAACGAATTACTCAAAATTTTCTTATTACAGAATTAATAGTATTGTGTACTGTATACTATTTATAGGTACTTCGTATAAAAATTAATTACATTCTCCAATTCAATTGGTATATTTGTTCTTGCGGTTCAAACAAAGTATCACCGTTATTTTTTATGCCTTGGTTTATATATAATATTGCTGCAACTATATCAGTGCTAAATCTGGTCCTCAAGTCAGTCCTACACAGTTTTGAACTATTAAATATACGTTCTACTGCCACCGTTTGAGGAAAATAAGAACAACAATCAAAGTTTTTTGTTCTTCTGGCCGCCATGTTGACATTGATCAAAACACTTACGTTGTGTATGATAAAATCGCCTCATTCGCAATGGAAAGAGGACGCGAGAGAGAAAAATCTAAGAAAACCAAACCCTTTTACATCGTGAACCGGAAGAAAACTAAAATTCTTTGCTTGAACGAGTCATGTTTGCATGGTATATAACGAAATGGGAAAAGTAGGTTTGAAGAATGTTTGACAAGCCACTTGTGTGGTGTATTTTGCTCTTTATAAAACTTCGGAAACCCTTTGGTTCAAAAATTTCCAGAGCGATTTAATAACTCTCTTGAGTAAAACATGGCTGCATTTGTTATCTGCAAATATATCGAGAGAAAATTCCTCAAAAATTCCTCAGAATAAAAATCCTCAAAAAATACTCAAGCGCACCCGAAATTCCTCACGTTTTGAGGAGTTACTCACAAAGTGGCAACACTGGCTGGGCATGACTGATATATGTGTGATTAAGCAAGCGTGCCTCGTTGATATACTGATGAACAGGCATACGCAGAGAGTTAGCAGGTGCTAACTGCCCGTCTCCACAGGATAAAGTTTATATCTGAATACATATGTTAGAATATAAATAGTCAATGGAGACCGCTCATTGTTCTTCAAGAGCAATATATCTATTGCCGGCAATTTGGTAGTTTGACAGCTACATTTTCATTTGCATGAAAACTTCGTGGCTGCAACATCATTATTATTTTAATATAAAAGCAAAAATTCAGCTGTTTCCTGTTAAAATATTTGTAATTATGTACTTGGATGTAAAATATCCTATTTTCTAAATTTTTGAAGCGATTAAATCCGGCAAAAATACATTTTCAAAGCTATCTTACAAATGCTTATATCAAATATAAAAAGCCCACACAAATATTGCCACTGATATAACTTATATCTAGCGACCAAAATGACAGCTGGGCAGCAGTAAATTTTATCCTGTGGAGACGGCCAGTAAAAGAGCGTAAGCGTCGCGTGTACGTATACAAGCAAGAGCGCAGCGATGAGAACACGACAGCAAGCAAAATGAATTAGGCACACTAACAGGTTCGCACAAAAATACAAGATCACGGAGGCAGGAGAGTAGGCCGTTAGAATCGAATTTAGGAAAAAAGTTTAACGATTTTTACATTAGCCGTTTGTTTACATTTCTTCGTTGTTTACAATTTGGTGGTGGCTTTTACTGCAATTTTCTTCATTTTCGGCTGTGACAACGTGTATACACATAGGGCTATTTCACACTGGAACATCTCTGCCACCAGAACAACTCTGTTTGTAAAGTGGCAGTTCTACTGCAGAGCACTAACACATGCGTAACTACGAAAAATACCGGTTCGCCATGTTGAATTTCACGGAGCGCATTTAGTCGCTATTTTCAGGTTGGGCAGTACACATAAAATACATATAAAATGGAAAGTTGGACAAAAGACCAAACGCTGGCACTAATTGCTGAATTTAAGAAGCATGAGTTGCTGTATAAATATACGCACCCGGACCACTTAAAGATATATAAAAAAATGTTTCTGTTAATAAAATAGTGGAGGCGCTTAAAGACAAAAAACAAAATGTAGCAGCAAGTGATGTGAAAAGGAAAATTAAAGTGCTGCAACAGCAATTTGCGCAGGAAAAGAAAAAGATGATCAGAAGAAGTAGAATGGCTGCAGATGATGTTTATGTCTCATCTTTATGGTGCTTCAACGCAGTTTTTTGCTAAACGCAAATGACGAAATATATTCTGAATCCAATGTTGACATCTCAAATATGGGGATTAAGAAAATTAATAGCATTTAGGGCCAGTTTTTCAGTGCACGACTGGCTACTTTAAACTAAGATTAGGAATTCAAATGTCGGCCAGGTGTTCAATTTAAATGCAGTTTACGAGATCTAATTTTAAATTAGCACTGAAAAACTGGCCCTTAGTAAATAATTGTGTTTCGTAGTCAATAGTTTGTAACAGCTAGATATTATTAGCTTGTACAAACTCACGTTTTATCGTTTGTTATTGTGTAAATGAACACCAAGCATAACAAGTGTTACAAACTATCGACCACGAGAACTACTAAAAATACTTAATTTCTCTAGCCTAACAGCCCTTCGACTGAAAGCCAACTGAGCGCCTCTGGCACGGCTACGCCGACGCAAAGATGTAGTGGAAGTAATAGAAAAGTAAATTTTCCAATTGTTTATTTTATTTACTGATATATGCACATACCTAGTCACAGCTTCTATTTATTTTTTAGAGATCCCGCATAAATAACTATGCAGAGAAGATGCGTAAAACTGCAGACAAATCATTAAATTTGATAGACAAATTTGTCAACAGCAGCATACCGTCAGAAACGAAAGAGGATTTTTTTTCGATGATGATTTGCGAAGAAATAAAGAGCTTCAAATACGAAGACACTTATTACAAATTCACTTCGGGCGTCTACAATTTATTACTAAGTTTAAAAGAAGATGAGCGCAATAGATTGCATGCCGAAAGGAGTGAAATTTCAACGTTCTCACCTAGGCGATATTCCACGTCCAGTTCACAATATTCTCTTTCACCTACTTCCGAACATTATTTTTCTCAAATAAGTGTTCCACCTACTGCGAATGAATTCCGATATACAAAAAAACCCAAAGTACACATTGAATCTGTTATAAATATTCCAGCACCTAGTCCGTCCCCTGATCAAATAGTACATGCAGAACATCAGACGGAAACCAACATTTTCCAGGAAGAAATTCTTGTAAATGAATTCGGATATACACAAACACCCAAAGTACACATTAAATCCGTTATAAATATTCCAGTACCTAGTCTGTCACCTGATCATATAGTACATGCAGAACACCAGACGAAAAAAAAAAACGATATTTTGCAAGAAGCAATGACAGCTTTTTTTGAAGATGATTGATATTCATATAAATATCGATAAGCTCAGAATGTTACACGGTGAAGTTAAAAACAGGTGTAGTAAAAATTCTGCCATGATAATAAAGGAGTTTTCACGCTTTATTTCCTGTAATTTCTTGACATTCGACTTATCTTATTGAAATATTTTTCAAGCAAATGTTCAAATAAGATAGTGTAAATGTTTTCTTCTCGCCCTTACTACTACACCTGTTATAATTTCACCATGAATCGTCAGGGCATATTAAACTGTAAGACATGTTTTTGACAATAAAATAGCGCAAATAAATAAGCTGAAACTGAACTTTTTCATTATAAATAAAGAAAACAAGCGATGAAGCGCTAAGATTCGAACATTAGGTATACGGCTATTAGACATCAGTTTTGAGCCCTAAGAAGGCTGTTGCACCAGTCACAAGGAATAGCAGGTAACAGCAACATGTCCACCCTCCGTATTCACCTCCTAAAACTCTGTTTCTGCTGAGATGCTACCGCAGAAGGTTGCCGAACTTGACAGCGTTGCTAATTCTGTCACAATAATAACAAAATAGAAACTCCTTCCTATAAACTTTATAGATAATTGCAAAAAAATGTCAATTTGATTTTAAGTTATTCGTTACTTACTTATGCCAATGAGAAAAGAAAAAAATTGTATTCGGTTTTTTTATTAAAACTTAATTTTTATTGGACAAAAAATATGATCATATTTCCCTTCCGAACAAAAAAAAATCTTTAAATTCCTTTCTAATGTTTTCAAAATTCCTTCCATAAATGCTGAAGTTTCTGGAGGAAGTATTATTTTCGGCCTCAATTTCTATTTCTTCCATATTTCTTCTATACCACTCGCTCTTTTCTATCAAAAAATTGTGAAGCACACAGCAAGCTTGAACAATAATTTTAGTTTTATCTTCCTGAAGTGGAATTTTTCTTTGAAGAATTTGAAAGCGATTTGAAAGCATACCAAATGCCCTTTCAATATTTTGCCTTGCCCGGCTTAATCTTTGGTTATATATGATTTGATCTCTAGTCAGATTTGTTCGATTATATGGGGTCATCAGACGCTTTCCTAGTGGAAAAGCATTGTCCGCATCTATGACATGAGGAAGTTTTCTGTTATTTCCTATTATTCCTTCAGTAGGAAAATAAGTATCGTTATCTAAAATCCGACTTAAAACCGAACGAGAAAAAACACCGCCGTCACTGATTCTGCCATTGAAGCCCACATCAATGAATACAAATTTCCCAAATGCATCTGCTAAAGCCAGTAATACGATACTGTGAAAACCTTTGCAGTTGTAAAACAAATTTGCGTTCTGTTTACTAGGCTTCATTGCGATGTGCTTCCCATCAAGCGCTCCCATGCATAATGGAAATTGCCAAACTCTTTCAAAATCTTTAACAATTTCTGACCATTCCGCTGGGGACTCCGGTAACTGTAAAATAAACCACTTTATATCAGGGCTATTCCAACAACGCGGGTAAGACAATTTTATAGCAAAATTTTAGCGAGTTTTTTAAATTAAACTATAAATTATACAGATGACCTATATTTTAATAAAAACCGCCCATTATCCACTTATTTATGATTAACTAGCAGGCACAAAAAAACGCTTACTTAACTTTATTCAGGAATATAGCGAGTTGATTTTTGTGTCACGGCTTGGACTGAAAAGCTAATGAAAATTTTTTTTGTACAATTGTCCCCTTAAATCGGAAGAAGTAAAGAAAAGGGGGGCGTTGAGCTAGAAAAGAAAAAAGTGGATATTGTCCGCCCCTTTTCCCTTAGTTTAATGGCATAAATATTTCCTAGTGCGAATTAGGAATTAGTTTTCAAAATAAAAGCTCTGAAAATATTTAAAAATCCACTTTTTCCCTCCAAATTTCCACTAAAAAATATATATACCATTTAACTAAGGGAAAAGGGGCGGACAACATCCAACAACATTCTTTTCTAGCCCACAGCCCCCTTTTCTTTATTTATACCCCAAAATCAAAAAATAAAAATAAATAAATTTAATTGCCTTTAAGAATGCGTGACGCATATTGTTGTATATGGCAGAACATACTTCTATAACACTTGTACTCAAATAAGCCAACGAAAGTTTAGTGTTTTCTGTAATTTTTTTGAAACATTCTCCAGTGGCCAAAAATCCCAATGTTACCGCTAATTTTCCATTCACAGGTATGCATTTTCGCAGCTTTGTATCGCTTCTTTCAATATCTTTCCCTATATAAGATATAATTTGGCAAAATTCGCTTTCATTCATTGCTAAAAAGCTTTTAAACGCCTGGGAATCGTCAAACAATTGACATTCCTTCAAGAGTTTCTGGATATCTCCATCAGGATCATGAGACTCTCTCCAAGGTTTTATCCAACAACGTCTTTTCTTTTTATTTAGCATTTCTTCTTCTATAATTGCAGCTGTTGCAGCGCAAATATTATAAATAGCTGTTCCTGCTGCTAACACAAGCAACTTTCGTTTTCTTTCACAATTCAAGGTGGAACTAAACGATGGAAAAAAGAGGCTATTCTCTGCGACAAAATGTTGTATTTTATGTCGCTGCTCCGTGCAAAACTAGAAAAAGGAGTCTTTATTACTACATACTCACACTTAGCTAATTAAAATCCGTTAATTGTTGTATTGCACTTTTTTAATGACAAATTAGTTAAATTGCAACTCGATTTTCAGATTGAACGGATTGATTTCCCAAGCAAAAAAGCATAAAAAAGGAATACAAAAACAGTGTTGGCGTCGCTCTTCTAGTATTTTATTATACCCGAGCGCACTTGTGCACAAGGGTATATTAATTTTGTTCACATAACGGTTGTTTGTAACAGCCAAAACGAATCGAGATAGATATAGACAAATGTATACATAAATGATCAGGATGAAAAAAGGTATCGATTAATCCATGTCTGTCTGTCCGTCTGTCCGTGTACACGATGACTCGAGCAAAAATAGAGATATCTCAACGAAATTTGGTATGTAGGTTTCC
>NW_016161207.1:31365-35327 GCF_001687245.7 Rhagoletis zephyria
GTAACCGTTCTACCAATTTGTACCAAACTCGGTATGGTTATTGTACTTGCCACGTGTAAGCAAAACGTTGAAAATTATTGAAATCGGACTAAAATAACGGCCGATTCTCATATAACGGTAAATTTAAGAAATGCTTGAGACTTCAATATTTCGAAATTGAAGGACGCTAATTTACTCAAAATTGATACACGTCGGCTTACCATCTAGCGGAAGGTTTCGGAAGGGTGAAAAAACATATATTTAATACTTGCGCCGGGTATTTAATGTTCGGCTCCGCCCGAACTTAGACTTTCTTACTTGTTTTTAATTCATTTCGCTGATTTGCAGAGATGGCAGGTATCGACTGAGCACAAATTTAACAAATACACTCAAACGTCCTATACGTATACACATTTTGTTCTGCTGTTATTCTGCTAGTTTTCATCCAGTGTGAAACCGTGAGAATAATTGTTCTGTTATTCTAGTGTAAAATAGCCCATAAGGTAAAGAATAGTTTAACACAACGACATGATTTATAGAAGAATTTGCATAATAAAAATGATTAGTCATGCGTTCAACAATTTCGCGGTTTTCTTCGTTCTCTTCGTTGTTTACTTCTTACAACAAAGATGGCGTCGAGACTTCAGCAGCTGGAAAATAACTTTTTTCTTTCTTTCCTTCCCGCGTGATCTTGTGTCATCCGTTCATGGTGGTAGTGCCCACATCTGCTGATGAACATACATATGTATGTACAGTGGCGTAGCCAGGGGGGAGCGGGGGTATTGGGGGGATAGATCCCCCCTTCGTCAGTGAAATGAAACTTTTTATTTTTGAACTAATAACACAATACTATTTTACCCTTCCGATTTATAATTTTTTTATTTCAGACTGATGACAAATTATCTTTAAATGATATATAAAATTATCGGTTGGTGGATTATGGATTTGAATATTTGCGAAATACACTAGGCCATTTTGCTTAGTTCCCTACAGTGTTGGGAAATAATCTATAATCTATATAAAAACTGTACTTTTCGACTGTAAATTGTATCGACTTTTTAATTTGCTAATATGCATGCATGCATACATAGATTCCCTTCAAGACCAATGCTTTGATGGTATTCACGGGAAAGTTTATGTAGGTACATTTACATATTTTACACTTTTAACATAAATGTCAAGGCAGATATTTTAAGATACACTTGTTAACAAACAAATTTTTTTAAGTTATTATGAATGGATAAAAGAGACATCTTCTTTGAATTCAGTACTAAAACTTGACATTTCAAGTGCTTATCAAAACTTTATACATGTTAACTAGATTGGCCATTTATTGATGTTAACGAATACCTAGTATGAAGAATTTTTGGTTTTACTACTAATATAACTAGAAACTGTAGAGTGAGCAACCTTCTGCGCAAGTAAAGGAGCCGATTGTATGTGTGGGAGCGAGAAGACTGTTTTATGAGAAAACCTTTCTATTATTGAATCATGCCCCAGTAAGAACCCTCTCTGTTAACTAATGCGTTATATACGCCTACAAAAAGTTTGTGTGAGAAATTCAAAAACTTTCCATCATTTTACATAGGGCTCCTGGAGAAATCTAACGCATAATCGTTTCACGTGTGAGCAGTTTTCTCTTTCTTTTATACGGAATTCGCTATTATATTATCCTATATATAGTGGTCTCTTTTCAATCAAATATTATTATGCGATTAATAACGTATTATATAACGCAAAGAATGGCATATGGATATCGCTAATATGCAAATGTGTTGGTTTTTATTGACAATTTTGTAAGTGTATTGGAGAATGCGTTAGGTCGTTCTTGCTGGGGCATATGTACATATATTCATAAATACAAACATATGTATGTAGCTACTCGTACGCATCAGTGATCGGACTTCTACCACATTGTGGTAGATCTGCCACTTTTTTGAGCATCTACCACACAAGGTCTGAAATCTACCACATATTCGCATTTTTGAGTAGTTTTATTTTTGCTCGACATAATTTTCTTAAGTTTAAAAGCAAAAATTGTCCAACACTAAACTTTAACAACAGGCCGAATGGGATTATAAAATAAACTGTAAAATATTCACTTTTCTCAACATTCAATTTTTCGACAGGAAACGTGGTTTTATTGTGTTAAATTGCAAAATATATGATTTATAAAAATAATTAATAGCGAAAATGTTAAAAAACGGCGATTTTTGTGAAAGTATTAGCAAATTTCAGTGCATCTAAAGTTCCTAAAGCGTTGTTTACTTTTACTTAAAAATTGTCAAAATCGGCAAATCCCAAGTAGCGGTTTCTGGAACGTGCCACATTTGTTCGCTACATCGTGATGTGATAAAAAGAAAAACTGTTCAAAATATGTTGGAAAAAAATCTTGATATGGAGGGAACTGCTTTACACGTTCAAGGAAAAAAATTGCCAAAACTCAACGCAATTTTTAGCAACTTCAATCTTGCACTTAATTATACTAAAATTATTTTTTTTTAGAGTCTAATTAAAATGTTTGCAATTTATGTGAAACCTTGCAGAATTTTTTAATTTTTGTATTTTTTTGAAATCTACCACATTTTTTTCCAGATTCTACCACACAATTTTTAAGTCCGATCACTGGTACGCATGCTCTTTGCAACATTGATGTCCATAAATACATACATACACAGTGGCGTAGCCAGGATTTGGCTTTGGGGGAAAAAATTTCCATCGATAACTTAAATTTGTGACACACAATGGCTAGAGGCGTCGCCTGAGTGCATTCTTTCATATATTTATGTATGTGCCAGTTTTACCGTTATATCGCACACCGTCTTCAAAAGAGTCACAACTCAAAATAATACGTTTGTCAGAAAATGCGAAAAAGTATTTCTTATCACATGATAATCATATGAGCAAGGGCGACTTTACCTTAGGTTTTTTTAAACAAATTATAACAAAAAATTGCTCCAGCTTTTGCTGAAAGGTAAATAAAAGCTCTGCGTACATATTTAGCGCATAATCTCAAAAATGCCAAATTTGGAGTTGTGATTCTTTTGAAGACGGTGTGCGGTATTTTTTTTATCTACCCGTTTATTCCATGGGATATTCATGCTTTATTTAAATTTAAACAATTAAATTACTATACCGTTTTAAAAATCTGAAAATTCACTGCAGGAAATTTTTTTATTCTCTTTTTGTCTTCGCCTTCTCGTTTTTGCCTTTATAAGTTTTGAAAAAACCATTATATTACATTCCTAGGCAAGTTTTGAAAGAATATTTTCGATACTAAATTTTATTAGAACAAAATGTTGAAATCAGCTTCATATAGAAACAGTGTAATCGTTAATTACGAAAGAGATGTTCTTAAATATCATAACTTTACGACACTCACATATTGACTAGATTTGACTATTTATTTTATTATATTTTAATTTGAATTATTTGTTTATAAGAATATAGTTTATTCCTTAACAAACACTAAATGAAAATAAGTTTAATATTTGAACAACATTAAAAAAAAAATCGACAAACTTTCGTAAAAATTTCGAACTTTCTATTTCAATTTTATCTCTTAATATTTTGCAATTTTTTAGCTCATTCAATTTTAGTCTAATAAAGTGCAAATTTAAAGTAGCTGTGATTCGTTGATGTTGATTTACGATGTCGGTAATTTTCTTCCATATTATCTAAGTTTGTTCGACGATTCTTTTTAATGAAGAAAATAGCAACGCCTTCATCAAAAAAAAAAAATATTAAAAATCAACGATAAGTCGCAGCTATGTACTTTAAACTTGCGCTTTATTTGAATTGATGGGGCTACAAAAATGCATACTCAAAATATGTATTTATAGGAAATCTAATTAAAAAGCTTTACGAAAGTTTGTAGATTTTTTTAATGTTGCGCAAAGATTAAGACCTTGGATTTATACGGGTTTTGTTAAAGTGTGAACTGCATTTTTATAAATAAATAATTAAAATTATATAATTTTAAA
>NW_016161207.1:35352-37666 GCF_001687245.7 Rhagoletis zephyria
AAGTATTCGCTTGCGTGATTTATGCGCGCCCTCTGTCGTAGTTTTTCGCTATTCTACTTACGACTGGTTTGACTCTGCACTACCATGTGCACTACCACGGGTTAATAGAGTAGCTACTTACCTAGGAGTCGGTGCAGTAGCGGTTCAAAAGTAGCGATTGACTCCAGCAGTACTGGAGGGTATTTATAGCGCCCCTTAGTAACTCCCGGTAGTGCAGAGAGAGCCGATGGTGACTACCGCCTAGGACATTGCCTTGTAAAAGTAATCGATGAATTACACTGCAAGTAGTCGGTCGGTAATTGACAGTGTTTTCAGGTAGCTACCGATTCAGCAGTCGCTCCCCCGTACTGCAGGGTACATACATACATGCATACGAGACGATAAATTACCCTTTACCACATTCGTCGTGATTTCAGCAACAAGTCAAATGGCTTTCAGCCAGTGTTGCCGCCGCTCAAAGAACTTTCTAACCAAGATTAGACGAAAAATTTGCCAAATGTAAGGAAAAATAACCAATTTTTTTATTAGATTCACAATTCAGGTCATCACAAATTCTTTTACATAGTACGTATAGACAAATTTTAGAAACCAAAGAAAATCAATTTTTATTTGCATTTTTGAAAAGTAAATACTTTTAAGGCTGAAAATAAATGAAATGCATTCATATATAAGTATATGTGACCTGGTCTACGAAAAGGGAGCTTACGTGCGAAAACTAGTTTTCTGTGAAAAAGCTGTTAAAAGTAAGCAACTCGTTTCGTCAGTTTCTCATTATCTCGTTAATTGTTCTCCGCGCCGGACGTCCAGTAAGTGTTGTTGTTGGTCGGAATATTATTATAGTTCATCGTGTAAGTTGCTAGTGTGGAACATTTAAAAAAGTAACACTGAAGAAGTGACGTTTACTGTTTCTGTTGATTATCGTCTTCGCATTTCGCATGAAATGAAACATGAGTGTTGATGAGGAGTTCAGTGCCGTATACGGACAATATTTCCATGAAAAGGATGATGTAAACGATGATGAAAACTATGAAGATAACGATGATGATGAAGACGAAGTATGTGTATCTCAGGCAGAAGATGATACCGAACAAACTTTTGTTAAGATGGACCTGTATGTTGTTGATGTAAAGGAGGAGGAGCTGGTAACAAAATTTCTGTCAAAAGATTGTTGTAATAATGAATGCCATACACTGATACCACGGGAAATGATCGAGAGTACGCGGAACAATTGTTTAGAGATGTCGAAAAATGAACTTGATTTAGTGATACTAAGTCACATCGAAGCTGGAATTATGAGTAACGAAAAGCTAGAAAGTGTATACGCAAAGCTTGCTGGGCGGAAGAAATATGGACAGAGACAGGATACAGAAGTTATGAGGCATAGAATTCAATTTACCTTCTACAGAGTACCTGTTTGTCGTTCGTTTTTCCTTTTTGTACATGCCTGTACGACGAAACGTTACAAAAATTTAGTAACAGTGCGCCAACACGGACTGGCAAATAAACCGAGTACACATCCAAAGTCATTTAAACCGGCTGACATCGAAAAAGCTGTTAAATTCATCGAGTCTATAGCCGATTTAATGGCTCTTCCACTGCCCGGACGACTCCCAAAATTTAAGGATTTTCGGATAATGAAACTGCCATCCAGCGAGACGAAGTCCTCAATTTATCGAAAATACATTTCTTCACTCAGTTATGACGAATACATACCCCATGTTACAGTTATGAAACCAGCGGATGATCTCTGCGATGTCTGCCGTGGTAAGTAGCTCATTATTTTCTCATTTTATAGTTGTATCAAACGTTGAGATTAAATTCAGTATTTTTTCTTTTAATAGGAAACACAATATCGATTGCGCAAGCCAAAGGTGTTACTGACATTGAACGCGCACAGAAGCTTAATCAATTTCTTGATCACCTCCACCGAGCCCGAAATCAACGAGAATATTATCAAAGTTGGTGTAGAAATACTGACCCTACAGCAGTCGTTCTGTCATTTGATTTTGCCCAAACCGTTCACTACCCTGTCAGTCCACAACAACCTGGTACAGCATACTTCAAAGCAACCAAGAAGTGCGGAGTCTTCGGAATTACAGACGAAAAACAAAAAGTTCAGGTTAGAATTTCAAACTGAATCATAGGAACTCAAATTGCTCGCCTTTACAGGATCTTACTTATATTTTTTTTTTTACAGTACAATTACATGATAGACGAAAAAGATGACGTTGGTAAAGGACCTAACTGTGTTGTGAGCATCCTGCATTATCACCTGCAAACCTTCTATAAAGACATTGAAACACTCGTTCTTTTC
>NW_016161207.1:51524-54185 GCF_001687245.7 Rhagoletis zephyria
TTGCCATCGAAGAAACGGAAGGCAAAAACTAGTGAAGATGTTCTCAAAACAGACGAGGAACCAGGTCCATCTTCCTCAGGATCAACACGTAAAAAGATCTCAAGGAAAACGACAACAAAGAAAAATACATAAACTACTCAGCATTATTATTTTTGGCCCATAATACGTTTTTCTAGTGTATAATCATGTCTTTATAGCTTATAATTCAATGTATTTTGTTCATTACCAATAAATTATATTTTGTCGTATTTTTACTCTTCTTTCTCTACATTTTTAGTACACTTCTAAGCAAGTTAGGATTTTCTGCTTTTCACCACGTGACAAAGCATCTCATCTTCCATCCGAATCAACCAAAAAGTGAAAATTGATTTTTTGACACCTAAGCCCCCTTTCCGTAGACCAGGTCACATATATATATATAAATACATATTTCAGAAAATCAGGCTTCACGTATTAGGTGTATATGTATGTTAATATCTTAGTAAACATTACAGACTCTAAATGACGTTTTTAAATAGGAACACAGTTTTCAACTTCTTTGTAAAAATCAATGAAATACCTAATCAGCGTGAACAACCACATTGTATATATTTTAAGATTAAGATGAAACAATTAAAAATTGGACTTATTGAACTACATCGTCGCTCAGCGCGAAATACCTCGTATACGCCAAACGTAGTACCGCGTATACGATGGTAAATAAATTTTACAAAAGTGCAAAAAACCGATTTTTTCAAAACTGTGGAATGGTATTTTCACTGAACCTACTTGCTATAAGATTATTATTATTAATCTTAACTTAAATTAATAAAGTAAGCAGTAATGGAAAAAGAATAACCAAATCCCTTTTTTATTGTACATACATGACGTGGTATTGGATTCCGCATATACGAGGTATTTATACATATATGTACTATCTAAGTGTGTATTAATTTGAAATAGTCTCTAGCCGACCATGCATATTATGTTTTCTGTATATTAATTATAAAACAAATACATACATATGTAAGTAATATTAATACAATGATTCCAAATATTCTCACTTGGCTGCCACTGCTTCTGCTACTCTCCTCAACCTCGACAGGTGTAGCTGGCCTATGTCTCATAACGAACCTAATTTAAAAGTTTTTTGGAAATACATATTATGCAAAATAAAACCAAAATTGTGTATTTTTTGCTCACTTATCCATAGAATTGAGCCCGTATAAATTAACTTGAAACACCAATTTTGCGCGGAATTTTAATAATTTTTCGCGGCTTTTTAATGACTCTCGTATTATTAAAATGTCATTTCAGGTACATACTATGCAGGTGTGTGCAAAGAACATAGAAATGGTGTAACTGCGGGGCCATTTCAAAAACTTGGCGATTAATTCACCGCGATTTATTAAAGACACGAACCGATAATAGTTGCACCCTCGAACTTTTACATGTTCTTTTGCATATTGCACATATGATTAGATATTATCGGAATAAGTCGAATCTTGAGTTGCCATTTTAGTAGTAATAACTTTAGTTAAATAATCATATTGAGCAGAATAAATGTATTTGTATACGCTATTTTTCAAATATTTATATATTGTATGTATACAAAAATTAGAAACTGCAGTAAAGGTTAAAGATAACCAAAATGGGAAAGACCTTAACACCTTCACAGGCAAGAAAAAAATAACCAAAATTGGTTAAAAGTAACCAAAACGGCAACACTGCTTTCAGCAATAAGTCAAATGGCTTTCAACAACAAGTCAATTTGCAAGCTTGGGCCAGCGTTTGTTGCCAGCAACTGACCCGCTGGCTGCCCACTGGCATTTGTTCAACTACTCAAAAATGCACTTTGTAAACAAACCTTTTGGGTGTTAGCCACATCAAGCGGCTCATCTGGATGAAATGAAAAGGCTGTTAGATGTAATGCAGCAACGTGCCCCCGATGTTGAACATCAGTTCAAAGAAAAGTCAAATGAGTTCGAAATGGCGCAGCTTATCATACGCCAGTTGACGGATAAGGCCAATGTAAACCAAGGCCGCAATCGGATAGAGACCTCGACGCAGACGCAATTTATGTACGAGCAACAGATTAGAGACTTACAAGTAAGTAAGAAGTAGAAGTGCATTTGAAGATGTTTACATTATTATGTTTACGCATTTCTTAAGGCGGATTCACCGTTCCTGCCCGGACACTTTTTGTTAGTAATTTTACGCGTTCCTTTCCCAACTTGTCTCACTGAGAGCGCGACAAAAATGTGCTGAACACTCTTTGTTCGAATCAAATTGATTTTGATTTTCTGTCGGAACGACTTGATGATTCGGGTTGCCGCGTTCTCCTTTATATGCGTTTGCAGCGAATTGCATGTGTTATTTGCCCTCAAAATCGTATGTAGGCAACAATATCATCAGCTGTTTGCTTCAGAACAAAATAAAATGTGCCGAACTGAACGGTGAACCGTACTTCAGCACCCTCTCCGGCAAAAATGTTTTGAGCATTGTGGAAGAATACAAGTGAGATATCTTAGGGTTGACAGATAGTTGACAGGGTTTTCAATATGGCGATGACAGTGTGAACAATATGGCAGCCAATATGGCATACAATACCGAATGGCCCGAAGTAGCAAAAATACGACCCGAATGAAACGCTTCGTGAAAATCCAGGGTTGCGAAGTGGTA
>NW_016161208.1:0-5621 GCF_001687245.7 Rhagoletis zephyria
GCCCATTATTAATATTTACTGTGATACTCCCTCTCCACTCCCAGCCATACTTTACGCCGCTGCAACACACCAACAAGTGGCATACACAAAAATGGCAAATGACTGATAAGAGTAGGTGGCTAAATTCGCTAAAACGCAGGCAATAACAAAAATCGCGATTTCGATCAATGAACCATGCACTCAATAAACCAGGTGACACTGCACTGAACCTTCCCGTCATGTTAACCAAAAAAAGCCAGCAAGCAATGGCAGATAAAACAATCTAATCTGCAAATGGTCGCACGCTCGTGAGATTCACAATAATGCCGAAACGTGCGAGGCGATTTCTCGTCCACCCCCTTTAGTCGCCTTCAAAATCCTATCATTTCTTATCGGTTACTCTTTACCAACTCGGAACATTATTAGATAAAAAATCGCGAGAACTTTGCTTTCACAGAAGAATTGTAAAAATTGTATATGTACATGCATTTTTACATATGTATATACAGTTCTTTATCAAATATAAAAAAATTATGAGCAGTCGAAATTTTCACAGGCGGCACAATAACCCTCTGAGGGAGTTCAATATACTTGAAACCACAGTGCTTTTGTTTCTATAGATATTTCTATTCCAAACAACTTTGCTATTGCCAGAAGCGTGTAGCATCGAATTATTCAGTGATTCTTTGAAAGAGCTTTGCGAAGATATTTGACATGCGGTTGGTTATTCGTTTGAAGTTCAGACAACCTGAGTTGATGGCTTTTTTGCTGAAATGGCTATTGAGGCGCCACCCTTCACATACTTATGTACATACATATATGTATGTGTACATATGTATATACTTATAGCAAGAAAAGATTTCCTGGAAGAATCAACAAAGTGCATTGACTCGATATGTCTGACTGATATTTCAATGAAATTTATGAACTTTTTACATACTTACATACCGAGCGCTAACCGCCAAAAAAACATAAGCGATTTTTTTTGGAAATTGTCGTTTTGATGCAGAAATTTATCTATCTACCAACTATAGGAGCATTTTTGCGTCAAAAATAAATGTTTGAAAAATTTCGCTTACTTTTTTTTTAGTTTGGGCTCTTTTATCTAATGCGCAACATGTCTATAACAAGGGCAGACCTACGGAGACTGTCCTCCACTCGCTGCTCGCATAAATTGAGCGATCGCTAGAAATAAATAAATTTGCATTAGTAGCATTCCTGGACACAGCAGGGGCTTTCAACAATGTCCCCCGTATGCAATTACCTCGACTATGGCGGACCTGCGGGTGCAGAAAACTCTGGTTAGGATCATCAACCAATTGCTCACCAGGGGTAACTGACATAACTTCACGGACTTAACTTCTATCGGCCGGTGGAAGTTGTTTCAGACTTAATTCCCACGAAGATCAGACTAACTTTCAGAAGATTTCCGCAAAAATCTCATGGAAGTTATGTCATGAACTAACTTCCACAATAAAGAACTAAATCGCCAGAGAGGGGGATCGCCATCCAGTGAGCGAGCGGAGCGCTCTAATTATAACTATTTAATGTCTAATATTTACTATATGGTACTACATATACATATATACATATATACTAAGGATAAATTATAATATCATTCGAACAACGCTCTGAATATTTACTTGGCATTGACGGCAATTTTCAATCTTTAAAGGATTGTGACAGAATTCGCATAATATGACATGCTCACAGGGAATAAATATAACCAGTGAACCCGCCTGGCGATAAAACGCAAAAAATATTCTTAATGATTCATCAAGTTTCAAATCTCCCTGTATCGCTAAAAAGTTCTAACTTCAAAAAATAAAACGTTATTGCACATCTATGTAGAATTCCAGTTCTTTGATTTGACTTCTCGTTTTAGAAATTGGAACTAACGGTGCGGACCTTCAAAATAGATTAAAATTATTATCAGCCTAAAGTTTACTTAAAACTCTTTCGTTTGACACTAATATTTCGATATTTCATTCGTGTAGCTTGTGTATAAGTAAAACAAATTCGATATTTCAAACAGGTGGCAACCCGTTTAAAAGTATTTTGAAACTAAAATCTGTTTATCATCTGGCATTGTTATACATATTTCAATTAACTAATGAATTAAGTCGAATTTGATTTTTTAAGCGACAACCTTCTTAAAAATTATGTTCGAACTAAAATTTCCTTAAATATTTTTCCTATGACATTGTTATAAATATTTTAAGTAACTAACGAGTTAAGTTGAAATTTATTTTTTAAAGACGTGGAAACCCTCTAAATATAGTTCTGAAATAACGGATTTTAAACCCATTTCCACTGATAACTATCGTTTAGTAATTCACTTAATTTACTAAATAATTTTAATTTAACCTTTTAAACTGGGGCAACCCTCAAACAGTTTATATATTCTAAATTGTCAAACCAAATATTTCTTAAAACTCTTTAATTTTAAATCCATTTTTAATATTTCATATAACTTGAGTATAAGATAATGTAATTCGATTTCCTCAAATAGGTGGCAACCCTCTTTAAAATATTTCCAACTACTTTTGTTTGACACCATAATCCTTTACAATTACATTTTTTAAACAAGTGGCAACCCTTCTACACGTAGTTAAGATATTAAGCCATTTCCGTTGATACCCATATTGTAACAATTGATTTAACTTTTTAAATAAGTTGAGCATAATTTCTTAACAGGTGGCAACACTTTTCAAAAAAGTTAAACCTTATTGCACATCCGCACCCTAAACCCTTTAATTTGTCACCTCCTTTTTGAAAATCGAACAAATAATGCGGATCTGAGGGCATTTATTATTAAATAAATTGAGTGTAATTATTTAACAGGTGGTAACTCTTTTCGAAAAAGTAAAACCTTATGGCACATTTACAGCGCAATCCCTTTCATTATTTTTGAAAATCGAACTAACGCTGCAGTTCTGATGACCTGGACAAAAAATCACTTCGCGTATTATATAAATATGTAGATTTCGCACTGATTTATTTTACAATTTATCCAGATTTTGAAATTTCCAGAATTAGGAAGTTCTTGATACTCATCAGAAGTATTTGCGTTAGAAAACTCGATCAAGTCTTCATCCAATTCGTCCTTGATTTCAATGTCCAATTCGTCTTCTTCATCGTTTTCTAATGAAGTTTTCTCGATTACCTTTTCTAAAGCCACCTTCGATTCGATTGTCCCGTCGAAGATTTGTTTTTTTTTTCTTGACCTGTGGCTACTAACCATTACTCATAACTTACAAAAGTTGGGTGAAAATGGCATATTCTTCTGAGATTAGAAGCGAAAGAAAACGGAAGAAATTCCCGTTAATAGGAAAACCTTTTTCCAAAACAGCACTAACTTTCTAAAGCCAAAGTGGTACGCATTTGTAAACTGAAAACCGACAGGTCATTCAACATTTTCCAAAAATAAGTCACAAATTAAAAAAGAACCTGATAAGTCATAAGAGCTCCACTCACCGGTTCAATCAACAGCTTCGAAAATATTCCAAACATTCCCACGACAGCCGGTTCTACGTACCGGAATGACTCGGATTTTACCCGACCAAGGGCTTTTGTTTCGGCGATCTAACCCCGTTTGGGTCGGCGAAGTATCTGAGAAGTTGTTCTTCCATAGGGCTACATTTGCTACGAATTCTTCTGCTCAGGGAAGGCATCGGGTCAAACCCAGGGCCAAAAACCTACACCTGCTGTGTATGCCAGAGACGACTACACCACAACTCCACCTCAGTCAAGTGCAATGCTTGCGTTGGGTGAAGTCACCTCAGAGGCTGCTCAGGACTACGGACCCATCGGCAGTGGACCACATCATTTGTGGCCCCCTGCTGCCTGAGCAGCTCGACACAAACACCACAGCACCACAACACAACAACACAATAGACCACACTACAACCACGACAGGTCACGCAACAAACACAACCGCACCACCACCCACAAGAACTCCTGGTTATTTCGCACGGTATGTCAGACCAGGATATTCCGTAACGTAAGATCAGTCAAGTGCAACACCTGACTTGGCTGGTGCCACTTTAGGGCATGTTCAGGTCTACGCCACCCACTACCACCACAGGGCGGCAACGTCCACAGCACCGCACACAGCCAATGGCGGCAAAGCCACACATATCCCTCACACCCCGCATAACAACACGTCTCCCGAACCACATAAAGCTCCTTCAATTTAACTGGAACTGACTTCAGAGCAAGATCGAGGGGATAACCGTTTTCATGGGAAGGCATGGTATATTGATAGCAACGGTCCAAGAGACGAAGTTCCACAGCAATTCAACATTGTTGAATTGTGCCGGGTACAACGTGCACCGTCAAGATCGCGAGCGAGATAATGGTGGTGGCTTAGCGTTCATCACGCACCACTCCGTGCAGTATCGTCTTATTGAAGCAGACATTGACCGCAGGG
This sequence comes from Rhagoletis zephyria, assembly GCF_001687245.7. NCBI lineage: Eukaryota > Metazoa > Arthropoda > Insecta > Diptera > Tephritidae > Rhagoletis > Rhagoletis zephyria. The sequence goes on from NW_016161208.1 coordinate 4,412, forward strand.
ATAAACGCTCGGATCTAAACCAAATTGGTACGGGACCTCCCCTGAGGCACCAGAAAAAGAATTATCTAAATCGGTTATTGTGGTCTAAAGTTATGCGGTAACATACATAAGAAAATATTTCGATGAATTGATAACCTCCACCTTTTTTTGAAGTCGGGTAGAAAGAGAAAAATTAATGAGTTAAATTATCATAAATTTCTAATAGCAATATTTTAACATTTTTAATAAAATATCAGCCCCCTCCCCCCTAAGATATGCTCTGCGTACGCCCATGGCCATGCCCGCTTTTCCAATAACCGCAATTTTTCTCCATGACTACTCTACCATGAACACTTCCAGAGATATGCAGTATGAAAACTTCGGTTTGTATGTGAGGTGCTACGCCCCTTTTTCCAATAACCACAATTTTACTCCATGAGTATGCGATTGGTTTCCTATATCTCCAGACCATGTTCGAGTACTCTACCATGAACACTTCCAGAGATATGCAATATGAAAACTTCGGTTTGTATTGGAGGTGCCACGCCCCCTTTTCTAATAACCGCAATTTCTCTCCATAAGTATGCGACTGTTTTCATATACATATCTCCATACCATGTTCGAGTCCTCTTCCATGAACATTTTTGGGGCATGCAGTACGAAAAATTTGGGTGCCACGCCCCTTTTTCTAATAGCTCCAATTCTTCTTCATGACCACGCAATTGGTTTCATATATCTCCATACAAAGTTCCAGTACTCTACCTAGAACACTTCCAGAGATATGCAATATGAAAAATTCTGTTTATATGGGAGGTGCCATGCTCTCTGCACCTAGCGGTATGAAATATACTTAACATCCGATTCTCATACCTATCATATATACACAAAAAATTGCATAAAATAAGGTCAATTGACTTTATTTCCCACCCTGGTGCGAAATAAAATCAATTGACATTATTACCTTTTTAAAAACGAAATAAAATCCATTGACATTATTTCTCTTTCAAACATTAAATTTGCTTAGCTTCGCGGCGGCCCGCGTTAGCGCGCCACACCGCGCTCGCGCCCTTCGTACCCCGCGCGACCGGCGCGTACACCACGTCACGCTACGCCGCGGCCCCCCTTCCCCGTCTCCCACCATGCTGTAACACAGGGTGATTTATTTTTTGTATACGTTGAAATAAAATTTTTATATATATTAAACATCGAGGGCTTATATTCAATAATACCC
>NW_016161208.1:5799-5901 GCF_001687245.7 Rhagoletis zephyria
ATCGCAAATAGAGGGTATTAATGAACTCAAGCCCTCGATATTTCACATTTTTATATTTGTAAGTTATTGGAAGCAGGGATGCCAACTTGGCTCAAACCGTGC
>NW_016161208.1:5926-8068 GCF_001687245.7 Rhagoletis zephyria
ATTTTTATATTTGTAAGTTATTGGAAGCAGGGATGCCAACTTGGGTCAAACCTTGCCATTTGTCCCTATTTTAATTCAAATGGCACTTAATTTTTAAATTTGGCACAAAGTGCCAAAATGGCACTTTTGTAAAAAAATAACATTTCAATAAATTTTTGTGAAATCCTTTGCGTGCACTTCTTTTTCTCAACTAAAATTTTCTAATTTATAAAGGCTATTCAACTGGTTTATCTTATTTTATCATTGCACTTTTGTTTGGAAAATGTAGCTTTATTTTATTGCTAAATGTGAATGATTAAAAGGAATGACACCTTTTTTGTCACTTTTATTTTTCTATTGGCACTTTTTTATCCTCAATATGAAACCTCATAACTAAGGATAGTTGGCAGCCCTGATTGGAAGATTTCTGCTGTGTTTTGGGGCAACAACTTGTCTGCAGTAAAAAAGCATATAATTTGTGTTTCAAAAGTGTGTGAAAACCAATCAATTAACTTATATGATCTCGGTTCCGATATTAAATAATCAATAATTGTTTATACCCGCATTTTGGCACATTGGCTCGTTGAATGTGCCATCTAATAAATAGTGTCGTCATTCTCCTTAGCTGCTTTTAAATGATGTCGTCAAAAATTTCTGGCGGAAACATGAATACAGTGTAAGAAAATTCTTTTTCTATAATTGTTTCCTTATAGAAAGGTTGGTTTCTTTTCCACCTTAGACATTCCGAATTCGTTCAAAATATGCTAATTTAAATCACAGAATTATTTCAGTGTTCCTCCGGGGTTTTCGGACATGGACTGTTTATTCAATTTAATAGTGTTCGCTTTATTTTTGTGGAAACGAAACATGTTTTGCAAGTTATGGATCATTTCTACACTCTTTCTTCAAATATTTCTCGTATTCCAGCTGTGCGCAGGCGTTTAGGTTTTCGCATCGTGTTTTTTCATATTCGTAATTTAAATTTTTTTAATAAAATCAATTGGTGGTAGTTCATGATTGTGTGTGGATTAATATCACAACACTGAAGATTTGCCAATAACCTTTTTCATCTATTAAAAAACAACACTTACGGGGCAATGTTTATTGTAAAAATAACATTTTTTTCTATGAATCGACATACTTTAAGCATTGTTGACGCTATTTCCATTTGAATGAGGTAATAGCGTCAATGACTTTATTTCCAAATTTTTGTTGACTTTATTTCGCTTTTGAAAAGGTGTGAAATAAAGTCAATTGACCTTATTTCCATTGACCTTATTACCTGCCACCGTTCGACCACAAACATCGTGACAGATATTTTTATTTATTAGATGTAAAGAGGTCTTTGATTACTCTGACTGAAAGTGGAAATCATCTCACTGTTGCTATTCAAAAATGTCATATATGTATATTAAATAAGTAGTTCCTGTGTACAATCTGTACTCTATACTAATTATATAAAGAGAAGTCCCTTTTTTTTGTAACAGGTAATCTCGCGAACGACTGCGCCGATTTTCATAAAATTTTGTATATAAATAGCTTTCGGTAACCACCATGTTTTAGGCAAAAAAAAAATTACTTTTTTCGGGTAGGTGGACCAGGGACCGGTCTATTCGAAAAAATCTAATTATGGTCCGATTTGCTTAAAATTNTAAAGAGAAGTCCATTTTTTTGTAACAGGTAATCTCGCGAACGACTGCTCCGATTTTCATAAAATTTTGTGTATAAATAGCTTTCGGTAACCACCATGTTTTAGGCTAAAAAAAATTACTTTTTTCGGGTAGGTGGACCAGGGACCGGTCTATTCGNAAGGATGGTCTTAGGCTAAAAAAATATTGAAAGGGGGCGTGGCACTTCCCATACAAACCGAATTTCTCATGCTACATATCTCTGAAAGTGTGCATGGTAGAGTTCTGGAACTTGGTATGGAGATATACGAAATCAATCGCATACCCTTGGAGAAAAATTTAAGCTATTATAAAAAGGGGTGTGGCATCTTCCATACAAACAAAATTTTTCATATTGCATATCTCTGGAAGTGTTCATGGTATAGTTCTCGAACTTGGTACGCAGATATACGCAATCAACTCTCGAGGAAAAATTGGAACTATTGGAAAAGGGGGCGTGGCATCTTCCATACAAACCGAATTTTTCATACTGCCT